>NW_005842283.1:1431838-1437304 GCF_000455745.1 Alligator sinensis | reverse complement strand
CCCCGTGCCTGCCCCTCCCCGCCCCGCCCCCCCCCCCCCGGACGTTTGCGGCCCCCTTTTAAGTTGCTTGCAAGCCCCCAGGTGGTCATGACCCACAATTTGAGAACCCCTGGGCTAGGCAAACAACTATTCACCAGAGCGCCCCCAGGGAAAACCAGGAGCAACGGTTATAACTCCTAGAAGAAGGTTTCAGACTGGATATAAGGAAAAACTTCTTCATGGTTTGTGTGATCAGACTGGAATATACTCCCAGGTGGGGGTGGTACACCAGGTTGGGGTGGTACACCAGGTGGGGGTGGTACAGGCACCTACCCTGGAGATCTTCAAAAGGAGATTGAGTGCACACCTTGCTGGGGACGGGGGGGAAGCTAGTATCTTTGCAGGAGAAAGTAGATGGACCTCTGTAGGCTCAGCAAGCTGTCCACTGAAAGAATGGAAGAGCTCTGTAACTCCTGGACAAAACAGAATTATGCTCCTAATGCAAATGCATAGTTTTGGGGTCAGCGATAGCAAAGACTTAGAAAACTTGGAGTTGGCATAGCATTTGGACCTGAAACAATATATGCAAGTAGGAACTGGAGAATTGTTTTTGTAAGTGGAAGAGTGGTAAGTATGATTAGTGGGATCCTGGCTTTCTCCGACTTAAAAAAAAAAAAAAAAAATCCCCAATTTTTGGATTTAAGAAAGTAACCTGAAATCCACATTTTTCTGTTATGAAACTGAAACACCACTATATATTTATAGATCTATATCTCTATAAATCTATAGAGCTATAGATATCTATATTAGTGGAATTCCATTTTAATCATGGAAAAACGTGTATTTTGGGATACTTTTTTTAAATCCACAAATTGCGGATTTTTTTTTTTATTGAAGCGAGGATTTGGGGATTGTTTATTTTTGTTTGTTGTTTGTTTTAGAGCTTAGTAAAGACTTAATTCTGGTATGTCCAAGATCCTTACGCGTCTTGAGCTTGTCTTGATCTTGTTTTGGGAAGGTAGAAAAAAGGGAGAAAAAGATTTTTCCTGTCATGGCTAAATTCTAATTGCAGGGATCCCAGTTTCGTGGCTGACTTGTTTCTCCACCAAAAGCTACTGCAAATTTGGCAGCATCTGTGAAAGGGTTAAAATTATGGTGCTGAAGACTTCATTCAGCCCTTCCCTCTCTGAGGCCAGAAAGAGAAGCAGCCATTACAGCATCCCCAATTCCAGTGCAGAAATCAGCTTCCCTGTTTAATGTATATATCCCATTTTAAGAGGGCTGTTTTTCTGGGGGAAAGATGTATGTGAGTAATCTGAATTAATGAAGGAAATGACACATGAAGTGTGAAGTCTGTTCCCTTTCTGATTTTGTGTAATTGAGTTTTGCATCACTGAGGGATTAAGAAAAAGTTTTAACCTATTTTTTTAAAGCATTTTCAAAAGGTAGAAGGTTGGTCTCACACAGCTTTTTCACTTAAAGTGAATGCATTAGGGCTGGTGTTTTGCCTGTTTACCTAGATGTTAGATTTTTCAGTTGTTTATTTTTAAAATTTATTCCCTTTCACTTTTCAATTCTGGAAAAATACATGTAAGCATTGGGCAGATAATTTCTATGACTATTATTTGTTTAGAGTTTTGCAGACAAAATTGGCAAACATTTTTTATTTTCATGTTTTATTCTCAAATTCTTATTTTCCTAAATAATGCAATATTTGATTTGAGTATCTGTAAAATTAATATAGCTGTAGTATTTACTATCTTTAATCATTTCCACATTTCTGAGCTATATTTCAAAGGTTTTTTTTAGCTTCACTAATGTGAATATATTAAGTAACTTTCAGTAGTAGTGTCACAACATAGATTTTGGGATATATACTGTTACCATTAGACTATACAGTATGCAACTCATTCCTTGCCTGTAATACATGGACACTGTCTTATAGAACAATGCTGTAACCTTTCCTTGTGTAGTTAATCAGTGCTTAACTGCATATTTGTAAATACAAGTCTTTAGTCTGGTATCACAAATCTACCTAGAATGAAAACATTTTATAGTAAAAGCTCTGTTATCTGGCATCCTCCGGGAATGGGGGATGCTAGATAACAAAATATGCTGGTTAAGTGAGCAGCTATGGCTGCCGCCTCCCCCGCTGCATCTGGGACATCCCTCTGCCCCTCCTGCTGCATCACTGCCCCTCCCGTGGGCCCTGCGGGACAGGAAAGCGGGCCCTGCGCAGCCCCTGGGCCATGGGGGCTCGGCAGTGCAGGCTGCTTTGCCATGGTGGGCACTTCCGGTTTCACTTTTCCTTACAAGCTGGCATGCCGGTTAACAGAGCATACCGGCTTGTAAGGTGCTGGTTACCAGAGAGTTTACTGTAATTTACACTTTAAAACGAGACACAACAAATTGCTAAATTGTCTTCTGCCCTGTTGGAATGTCAAGCACATACTTTTTTATTTTGTCCAATATTGGTTTGGTTCCTAAGCCCAGGGGTATCAAACTCACTTGGGTTGGTGGGCTGCACTTGCTTCTGGTGGTGGCGTTAACTGTTGACCCCCTACATGTTGACTCTGATCGCCCAGCCCATTGGGCTTAATGTTGCCAGTGTCCAAAACATGCCAGGCTGGCCAGCAGGCCATGTATTTAGACACCCTTCCCTTAGCTTCATTTGAATGTGTGGTGATGACAAGGGTTGCAGCTGAGACTGTATTATAATTATAAGTGATAAGCTGAAGTAAAAATTGAGTCAAACCTAACGTTCTGTTCTGAAGACCCTAGTTAACCAAGTGTCATTCACATTTTAAAAATAAAATCTCTTTATAGATTTCTGTATGTTTCCCAATCCAATTTGAAATCTTAGTACTTATTTCACTGAAGAGAGAAAAGCAGAATGTGGTAAAAATAACATCTCATTGTAACCAATTGAATCTATGGTACTTTACTTAATAAGAAAACTTGTTTGGGAACACTTTAAAATAGGAGTTAGGTTTATGTTGCTCTTAAAAGTTTGAGATGTTGCAGATCGCTTTTGGCATCCTACTCATGAATGCACAGCTTGATTCCTAGGCAGACAAGGTTCCTTGGGTGAATTTGATATCTTTTATTAGACCAACCCAAATGGTTGGAGAATAGTTATTAAGCAAGCTTTCGAGTTCAAAAACCCTTCGTCTGGCTAAGGAAGTTTCAGCAGTTGGTGTGTGCTCTTCCTGGATGGAATGAAAAGATTGATTCCTGTTATCTTATGGGGCAGCTTGATTCCTGTTATCTTATGTGGGTGTTTAGTAGGGCAGCACTAAGCTGCATGTGCACAGAGTGGGAAAGCTGAGTGAATTGTACTTCAATTCTTGGTTTTCCTTAACACTTTTAATTAGTGTCATAATATCTGTTGTAACTGAGTTGCTCTCTTAATTCGCTGAAGTTGACCTTTATGGCATTATTTTATTAACTTTATTTGTATCCAGTAGATTTATGAAGTGAAGTTTGTATGTTCGTCTATGAAAGGGATTTTGTAGGAATGTTTCCATGACCAGTGTTATGCTTGTCATTCACCTATTCAGGTGCGCATAACAATACTTGTTGTCTCCATATTAAACAAGGTGGATAATTCTGAAGGTTTTAATTAGTAAGACATCTTTTAAGAGGTTTGGAAGGGGAGGGTATATGTTGATTAGTTTGTTTGCTAGAACCCAGATCATTGAGATTGAACAGTACTGACAAAATCCAAATATACAAAAATTGTGAATGCCCCTCCTTTAACTATTGACATTTGGTTTTTGGGTAATCTGTAAACTTTTGTGTTATTTTTTTAAAGGGTCGGCTTCTTTTAAACCATATTTACTCAGCTAAGACAAGGTTCTTTTTCCCCATTCAGCAGGGGGTGTGGAACTTTGCCTTGGATTTTTAAGTTCTGGCCCAGAGCACATGGTAGCTTAGCTCTGGCTTTGGGCCTAGGAGCTTAGTTGCTTATTGTCTCAGCCTGGAATGACTTGTTTGGTGGGGCATGCAGTCAAGGGGAGGGTGTTACCGGATTTGCCCCTCACTTTGAGGTGCGCTCATTTATAAAGGGTACATTTCTAGGGTGTCTCTAATTCTGTCAGTGTGCTGCTTGTGTTACTTGTGTTTCTGTATGGAGCTGTATCTCTCCCTTCTGCAAGTCCTCAGCTGCAATGGAGCTATCTTGCAGGAGTCGCACACACAGACATCCCTACACCTCTGACCCGGCTGGGTTGATCAGCATGTGCAGGCTGATACCCTCATATGCCAGGAATCATTTAACTAAGGTAACAATAAAATGCAGTCAGACACAAGCACGCAGGTGAACAGAATACCTCTGAATCAGGCTGGGTGTCCAGCTGACACCTTTGTGGGCCACCATTCAGTTCATTAGGGCACGTCTGAGCCAAACTGGGTCAGTCAGCCTATACAAGCTGATCCCCTTATGTATCTCAAACTTAGCACATCCCAATCTTTTGCCCTAGCTTTCCTAGTAGTAGTCGCCTCTTGATGAGTGAACCGCACAGTATTTTGGGGCTTTACAAGGATCTTTGCCTTAGGCAGAGCAAGTGGGGAAGGGGAAGCAGAGAAGGAAAAATGCACCCAGTTACCACCAGTTTAACTATACAAGTTATTTATTGCTAAGTATATGAAATTAATGATAGTACTAGTAGTAATAGCCATGCAAAGAAAAACAGACGGAAACAATTACAATATTACCCTGGTTCAGTTGAGTGTTTGGGGAAACCTAGCTCAAGCTTAACTAATAAAATTCAGGTTCAGAAAGCTATGCCTACAGAGAAAAAAGAGAACTAGAGAGAGAGAGCTGGGATCTCACCAATCCAAGGCGCTTAGGTGTTTTGTTGACAGGCAAAGATCCTAGCAGGATCATTGAAGGCTAAAGAGGCGCTGAAAAGAGACTATCTGTTTATCCCTATTTCTTGAGAACAACAGCGGATGGTGTCAGAGAGATTTCTCCCTCTGGGAGCAGACTGTTTGCTGCTTTACAGCTTTCTTATACTCTTAGTCCAGCCTCTTCAAAGCATTCTTTTAATTGTGTAAATCAGGGGTGTCCAACCTTTTTGAATGTGGGGCCGGATCATGAACTTTTTATCACCCAGTGCGGGGATCCCAACCGGGCCGCCCCCCCCGGGGGGGGGGGGGGTGGCGGGGGGAGGAGAGAGAGAGAGAAATCACTTGAGTGTCTTCTGACTTGTCACATTTTCAGCTGCAATTTCTGGGCAGAGAAGAGTGTCCCAAGAGTTCCCCCACCCCAACCTTGTATAATTGAGAACCTCCACCCCCAGCCTCCCCCAGTAAAAATGGCAGGGGGTGGGGGCAGGAAATCCATAAGAGGTAGTCAGGTGGAAAGGAACAAGAAAAACACCTATGGAGGTTGCTGGGAGTCTCCGGGGCTGGCAGGGGTACCAGCTGCAGCCCCAGCTCTGGTGCTGGGAGAGTGGCGGGGGGGGGGGGCCCACCCCGGGGGCG
>NW_005842283.1:1426258-1431721 GCF_000455745.1 Alligator sinensis | reverse complement strand
TTTGTTTTACCCACTCCTCAGTGTGCACGGGCCCCTGGGTGGGACTTTTGGGGGTCTCTGGGATGACCCCCCAGCCCAGAGTGTCAGCTCTCCCTGCAGTGCTGGGGCTGGGGCAGGGGGACTGCAGGTGAATTCCTGCGGTCCTTCGGGTTTTACCTGCTCCCCCGAGCGTGCCTGGGACCCTGCCGCAGCTATGTGGGGTCTCGTGGGGGTTTCCCTTCTCCCCAGTGCAAGGCTTCCCTTGCAGGCTCCGCAGAGCGGAGCTGGCATCGCTGCCTGTAATGCATTCGTGGGGTGCTGTCTCTCTTTGGGGCAGCGGCGGCAGGACCTGGCTCACTGATGAGCCTGGCCCCGTGGGGGTAAGCAGCTCCCCTTCCCTCACTGCCGGTTGGGGCCTGTGGGCTGTTCCTGCCCACCTCGGTTCGCTTCGCTGCTGCCCCGCCGCCGCCGCTGCCATGGCTCCATGCTCCATGGTGGCGGTGCTGCCGGCAGCTCCGCGCTTGGTGGCGGCGCTCTGCGGTGGTGGTGCCGCCACTTTGGGCCAGATAAAATGACTTGGCGGGCCTGGCCCACGGGCCGTATGTTGGACAAGCCTGGTGTAAATCAAGAGTCCCAAGCTATAATTGACAGGGAAAATCCTATTATTTAGATGGTTTCAATTTAAATCATGGGCAACTGGTGCCACCTTAATCAGGAGGGGGGGCACGTGCCCCCCTCAGCGAGGGGAGGGGGGGTGGAGTCTCCCATGGCTGATCTTGGTGACCGGGGAGGCTCCTGTGTGGCCAATCGCTGTGCTTCTGAGAACACCACGGTACTTTACTTCCTGGCCAGCGCTTGCGGGATGGGGGCGGGCACCGGCACTCCTGCCTGCCTCCTCTGCCTGTTGCCTAAGTGGTGAGCGCGGCTGGTTGGAGGGTGCACTGGTGCTCTCAGGCGGAATGCCCCTTGCGCGTTACCCTGATTTATATGAATGACCTTTTCCAGTGACGGGGTTATCTGGTTTGTAATGTCTCAAGAAACTGATCAACAACCAGTAAAAATGTAAGGTTTTAAGGAGTAACCAGACACCTAGGAGCCAACTTGAAATTATTATGACTATAGAAGATAAACTGGAAGGGATACCGCTTTATATCTTCTCAGATGGCCTAGCTATGCTGGCACTGTGAAGTTAGCATTAGTGTTTTGTATTTTACGTGTTGTGAATAAGCCTCAGCTTAGCATGACTTTTAGAACTTACTGTAGTCGTTTACTGGTACCTTGATTTGGTCTGTTTTCTAAAGCAGGAAATTCCAAGGGCACATGGAACATACTTAAGGGGATTACTTGGAGTGCTCATAAACTTTATGGGGAGGACTTCCACCAGTAATCCCAGGAAAAGTATGACAGCATTTGTGGTTAGGGCTCCAACGGGCTGGGCGTTGTGATGAACCCTTAACCATTGTTCAGATGTTGCCCATACCAGCTCTGAGTTGGTCTCTTGCCTCAGGGTTCCCTAACCTGACAACCGAGTTTTAGTCAATTAAGTTGAAATAGGCCTCCCATACTGGGACTGGGAAATGCCAAGATGCCTATTAAACTTTTCTTCTGCTTAGTTCTGGTTAGGTGAGGTGTATAGTGAGGCGGGGGGTGGGGGGGGGGGGGGGGGGTGCAAGTCCAGCAGCTGGGTGCCAGGGATCCCTCAGGAGCACAAAGCTGACAGGTAACAATGGAGTGCAGGGGACATTGCAGGGTGGGGAGAACCTGCTCCCCTCAGCCCCCTTATCTTCTGCTCCAGCTCTGGTCCTTCTCAACCTGGCTGGAAACTGCCTCTGCTTTTCCTTGAAACTGGGCCAGGGCTGCTGGTGCTGCTGACTGCCAGTAAGGAGTGTGGGAGACAGACTGTAGTGGGGAAGGAGGGTGTAATGGAGGTGATGGCTGAAGGGAATGGAGGGCCAGCAAGGGACAGGCACAGGCATGGAGGGGCAGGCACAGAGCAAGCAGGCACTGAGGGGATGGGGTGGGATGTCTTGCCACGGTAGTGGGGGGCGTGCCACAAGTTTAAGACAGCTTTCCACTAATTAGATCCTATGCATGGAAAATTATATTATTTATAACTTTCCATGTTTAGATTCTAATTATTGGGGTTGGGGGGGAATCATTAAATTCAAAGTTGCCTTGGATTCGGCTAAATACAGTTGTATTTTGATTTCTTAGTCTTTAGGGTATGATTAGGTTATTTTCCAGCTTTTCACTCTAATTGTGAAGAAGTTATCTTTACTTAAAAAAAAATGCTTGCATAATCACTTTTTCAGGGATCAGAGCTTTAATAAAAACAAATCTTTGAAGAGTTGCCATAAAATTGCAAGTGTTGGAAAAGTTAGGTCCTATACAGCAGACCTTGTGAAGCTTTTAGGTTGAAGCTCTGAATTTAGATAAATATATAAACATAACTGTGTCTAGATTTGCTTGACCTTTTAATTGTCTGATCATGTGTAGTTTCTAATGGTATTTTACAAGCCTGAAACATTACTTAGTGAAGTCACTCCATGTGTCAAATGTCAGCTAAAATATAAATATTTGTCTTCATTCTCTTCAACATAAATCTTCAACACCTAGTCTTACCTTTCCAGTTTATTTTAGCACTCATCTTTTCTAGATTCATAGATTGTTAGGAGCTGAAAGGGACCTTGCAGATCATCAGGTCCAGCCCCCCTGCTCTAGGCAGAAAGACAACTGGGGTTAGGGTGACCCCAGAAAAGTGACTGTCTAGTCTGCTCTTGAAAACCTCTAGGGTAGGTGACTGCACCACCTCTGGAGAGAGTTTATTCCAGTCTGGACAGCCTGACTTTGAAGGAATTTTTCCTGGTATTAGGCCTGAAGCGACCTTCCAGGAGTTTGTATCCATTGGTCCTGGTCTTCCCCAGGGGTGCCCTAGTGAACAGTTGTAGCATTAGGTAATAGTGGAATTTGAGTACTTTTCCTAGGGGCTTAAAAAAAACGGTTTTTAGCCAGCTCATTTACATAACATTATTAAATACATGGCAGAAAGACTAAGTGAAATGCTAAAGCGAATATACTCAAAGGTAAAGAGTTCTCAAATGTTTTATGGTGTAGATTATTTTAACAGCCTTCTTGGACACTTTTCTACCAATTTGTGATTATACTGGCACATGTCTTTTTCCTAATGACTTGGTATCCTGGTGGCAGCTTGAGCAATTCTATAACTGGAAAAGAAGGGAAAGCATTAAAGTGGTTAGTAGCTGGATATAGAGCTGTTCCAGTATGACTAGCCATCTGTCTGCAGATTGCATACCAAGAGCTTTGTGGGCTGCCATTTGGGAATCTCTGCTTTAGAGAACACCCCTCCTTTGGTAGGTGGGTGGGACTAAATGATAAAATACCAAGAAACTTGCTTTTTATCCTTGCGAGTTAATACACAGTGTTTTAGTTCTCCTTTCTTTTCAGAGGTAATCATTCTTTTCAGAATATTGTTCTTGCCTAAGCAGAGGTCTTGGCTGGGTTGTCAGTTTCGTCTGTGTAACATTCTTCAGCCTTGTAATGCTGAGCAGTGAGAGAGAAAGATGATATTAAGCATCAGGGTTGAAATCCTGGCATCACTGAAGTGATGGAAAAATCTTTGACTCCAAGTCAGTTGACCTTTGCTGCCATTTTAATTCATGTTGCTACCTAAATCACCCATTCTAGTAACATTTCGATGGTGATATTCATATGACCACTACTCCACAATAATGTTCAGATAAAGGGGCAGTCCACATTTTGTGGAGCAGAAAGAGAGAGATGGAGAAGGTAAAGGCAACATTCATATCTGCTTGCTTCAAAGTTGAAACTAATCTGGTGTAAATTATCATCCCCTAACTAATATGCTTTGAGATGAGATTTAGTAAGGCTGCTTATTCAGTAATCTGTCCTCGCCTCCTTGTGCTTCTGTACGGGCTTGGCAGAATTAATGTACTTTTTTTTTTCTCTGTTAAAAAATAAATAAATAAATTAAAGTAACTTGCATCATTTTATGAAGATAAGAGGAATTTCTGTTGCTCAAAGAAAATATGTTAAGGCAAATATTGATATTCACAAGAATCTTGGAGGGAGTTTTATCTGTACTGATCCCCACTGAAACTGATTATATATTTTCCATTAATTTTAATATGAATACTGTGAGGCCCTTGACATGTCTCTCTTGCCAGTTGCAGGCAGTTTCAGTTTTTGGTTGAATTTTACATTTTTATTTATAGATGTGATGCAGATCCATCAGCTCTTGCTAAATATGTTCTTGCTCTGGTAAAGAAGGATAAAAGTGAAAAAGAACTGAAGGCATTGTGTGTTGATCAGCTGGATGTATTTCTTCAAAAGGGTAAGATAATTTTTGTGACTATAAAACTTCATGGAGATGCTTTATTTTGTTATGTTCATAGATTCTAATTTAATTTAGGATTAATTATTCTTTTCACAAGGCTTTATTGCATGTAACTAGCTACTTAGGTTACATCTCTAACATCTAAAATAGGGATATTCTGTAATATTTACGTAAGCATTAACCTTGTGTTTAATATATTAATTCTTTTTAGCAGTTGTGTAATTAAGGACAGGAATATTGGTAATTGAAATACATGCATTTGGCACTCTGTATTTGAGGTGTGAAATGTATGTGATCTTAGACAACTTTCTTGGATCTCTAAAGTATAAACATAAAAAGTTTGGCTTCTGTTTAAAAGTATGACAGTGTTGTTATAAAGCAGCGATTCTTAACTAAGGGTGTCGCAGCACCCTGACGTACCTTGAGATCCTTTCAAGGATGTTGCAGGTTGCCGCACAACGTTAGCACTGTTAGGTGTGCAAATGTGATCCTCAAGAGAAACCCAGAGATTTTTAAATAGGAATTAAAAGGTGTTTATACCTATGATCTGGGAGTGGGGAGGGGGAGCTTTATTTAGAGTGGCTCTGAGAGCTGCTCTTATTAGAGCGCTCAGAGCATCTCATGTCCTTGTGTTGAAAAATGGCAGTGGGGGAGGCTTTAACTAAAGCTAGTCACATGAGCTTTAGTTAAAGCATCCCCTGTCACCATTTTTCAGTGCGTGGATGCTGATACACAAGACACTGGAGTCTGTTGGAGCACAGTAATTACCATGCTCCAGCAGACTCAATTAATCAAGTCTGGTCCATGCTGTAATTATAGCTCTTTGGAGCAGCCTTACTACATGTGTATAGGCTCCCAGTAGTGTCAAAAGCATTGAGCTGGTGTGTGCATTCTCAGTTCTTTGCAGCAGAAGAATTGCACATGCTCTGTTACTTTTTTCTGCAGTCACAAAACGAGTAAAAATTTAAGCATTTTCCAAGACTTGCCTCAAATTTATCAACGTTGAGAACCATTGTTATAAAGCACTTGGACAACCTAAATTAGGGCTGTCCAGCTTCTCAGCAGTTGGGTTGCCCATGCAGTGCCAGATAAGCTAGAAGTAGAACACT
>NW_005842283.1:1375123-1426248 GCF_000455745.1 Alligator sinensis | reverse complement strand
CTTTCCCTGAGCATGCAGCCTGGCTCTACTTCTGTTGCAGGAACCAGAAGCAGGAGAAGGGTGGGATGCCTCAAAACCCCAGCTGCTGCCACAAGTGCAGTGGGTGGAGTGGTGACCAAATGGGAGCTCAGGTTGCAAACGGTCTCAAGACGACTCTGGTTTAAATCACTACAGAAGCAAACTCTGACAGTCCTACATATCCATTTCAGTTTATTTCGTTTTGCCTTGTGTGTTCCTCCTTCGTTACTAATGTGTGCCATTGGTGGGTGCATTCTTTGAGCTTCCATCATTGTGTCCTCCTTCCATGAAACCTTTCACCACGGTTAAATTATAAAAAGGTATATATCTTATAGCATTAAAAATCTTTAACATTGAGATTAGATCAGGATCTCTGTATCCACTGCTTTTGTAGGTACTCTGTGACTGAAAAACTTAAGCTCTTGGGGGCAGGAGCTGTGCCTTTTCTCTAATGTATTTCTATTAAGGATGTTGACTACCCTTTATAGCTCCCAGTTAGGTGTTTTGATTGGAAAAATTGCATAATTTTAGGGGTAATTTTTCTCTGTTTATATATGTCTTTTGCTTATCTTACCATCTTTTTTATATTAAATACTCCTGATTTGGAAGATGCAAGATGTGGGTAAAACTAAGTTTGTTTGTGTTGATGAAAAGTCATCCTTAAAACTTAATTGTAAAATGTTAGTAACATGGAAAATCTTATATGGAGGTAGAATACCACTGTCATATACCTAATAACATTTAGTGTGATTATTTTTTTTCTTTTTTTGGCAACATCTTAACATTTTTCCAACAGCTTTATTCAAGAGTAAATCCCTGGTGCGTGAAATAATGCATTGCAAAATAAAAAGTTGCATATTGATAAATGGGACTATTAAGATTATATGTGTAATTGTATTTACTTTATCCCTTATTTTGTCCAACTAACATTTAAAAATATGTAATGACTAGATCAGTGTTTTAGGAGCAATATGTTTTGTAGCAATTTAATTATGTAGCACACTCCTTCATTCTTTATTTATTTCCATTTAGGTTAAATAACTTCCACAGTGCAGTTTATATTCTAATGATGCTGTTCATGAGCCCTGTATTTGGCAAATGAATTAGTAGTTGTTACTTTAATACCAATTCAAATCCATAATATTTATGTTAAGTAGCATTCTTCAGTGGCTTGTAAATATAAGCAATGGGAAAGGTCAGATTTAAATTATAATTAGGTAGGAAAGGTTTAAAAAAGCAGATTTCGGAGGGCTTAGGTAATGACTTGGTACTTTTTATTCTTCTTTTTTTAATCTTTGCAAGTATTCAGGCAGGACTTTCCTTTGAAATGTTTACCTGAGAGAGGATGTAATTAATATTTTAGTGAATGTATTAAAAACACAAACTATGGGTTTCTGAATCTCAGGCATTTGTAAAGTACATACAAACTTTCTGTTTTTAGAGACTCAGATCTTTGTTGAAAAACTTTTTGAGGCTGTGAATACAAAGAGTTATCTACCTCCACCAGAACAGCCATCATCAGGAAGCTTAAAAGTAGAATTTTTTCAACATCAAGAAAAAGACATAAAAAAAGAGGAGGTAAGAATTTGGGTAAGACTCGATCTTAATGCACAACTTTTCTCATTGTTCTTGTTTAACCAACAAATATGTTTGTATAACCAAACTTTAACATAATACATCAATATATTTTATAATACAGTATATGTGATTTAATAAGCACTGTAGAACTTAAGTTATAGCAATAAGAATTGATTAAAAGAACAAGGCATGAGATATTGGAGAATGTTTCACACCCACATCTGAGGACAGAATCTGACTGTAGTGTAATGGGGGCTAGCCTTTTTGGCAGGTGTGGTACAAGGTAAGCCAGGCACCCTCCCAGAGGGCCACTCCTGTCCTCTTCCCATACTGTTGCTTAGCTTTCTGTTCCCTGCCCTATCTGCTGCATTGTTCTCTGGAACATTCCCTCCCTAAACTGCTTCAGGCCACACAAAAGCTTCCCATGCTACTTGTGGCACATACTGCAGGTTGGCCAGTCCTGCCTTAGCGCTTTAAGGCTACTAGAGTGATAGCTTTCTCCCTCCCAGCAATTGTGTAGTGGGCTGAAAACCAGCTTTCATTCTGAGCTGCTTTTTAAATAAAAATATATATGTAACCATAGTTTTGCTATACCATATTATAGAATCCTTAATCAGTATGTTGTCCCCATAGAGGGATGATCTGTTAAATTATTTACTACTAAAAGGTTGCATATTTCATTGCTTACGTGGACTGAGCTGGCAGGTGGTAAGAAGAGCAGGAGGATGCTCATGCTCTTTCACCCATAACCTGTAATAGTTTTGCAGGATACTGTCATTAAACTTGCCATATATTGCAAGCTGCTCCTCTTCTTTTCATTGTTTTTATTGACTTCATATTCACAGTTACTTCTTGACATTGCTGCAGGCAGAGGAGCCTGATCAAAAGCATTGTAGCATCATGGGTAACTCAGCTGTCATTAACTATTTCCTGTACTTCTATCCCTAACCTTAAACTGTAGGCATGCTGTCTTCTTTTGTCATCCCTCCTCATTGACAGTGTCCTTTGGATGATGCAGGTTGATGACTCTGTGCAGTACTGATTGGGCAGTGATGTAATGAACTTCCAGCAAAAGTAAAATGGACTTCCTTGAGCCAAGCATAATGTAGAGAGTGGCTCAGTGCAAATCTCTGGCTGTAGTCCTACTTGGCAACAAAGTTCTTAATGTGAAGCAGCCCCCATTAAACCCCTCTTCCTCCCAAGTTCTGAAGTATCTCAGTCTTCACCTTCATATCGTTTACTGATGTTGCAAATAAACTGGAATGAGCAAGTCATAGAATCATAGAAAATTATGGTTGGAAGGGGCTTCAGAAGGTCATCTAGTCCAGCTCCGTGCTCAAAGCAGGACCATCCCCAATTAGATTATCCCAGCCAAGGCTTTGTCAAGCCAGGCCTTAAAAAGCTCCAAGGATGAAGATTTCACCGCTTCTTTAGGTAACTTGTTCCAGTGTTTCATCACCCTCCTACTGAGAAAGTGTTTCCTAATATCCAACCTAAACTTCCCTTGCTGCAACTTGAGACAGTTCCTCTTTGTATGTCATCTGCCACCACTGAGAACAGTCCAGCTCTTTCCTCTTTGGAACCACCCTTCAGGTAGTTAAAGGCTGCTGTCAAATCCCCTCTTAGTTCTACAGATCAAGTAAATCCAGATCCCTCAGCCTCTCGTCAAAAGTCATGTGCCCCAGCCATTTCCATTGCTCTCTACTGTACTCTCTCCACCTCGTCCACATTCTTTCTGTACTGGGGGTCCCAAAACTGGACACAGTACTCCAGATGTGGCCTCACAAGTGCAGAATAGAGCAGAATAATTACTTCCCTAGATCTTCTGGCAGTGCTCCTACTAATGCATCCTGGTATGCTGTGTTAGCCTTCTTGGCAACAAGGGCGCATGGCTCATCTCCAGCTTATTGTCCATTGTAATCCCCAGGTCCTCTTCTGCACTGCTGCTGCTTAGCCAGTCAGTCCCCAAGTTGTACTGCTGCATGGGATTGTTCCGTCCTAAGTGCAGAACTTTGCACTTGCCCTTGTTGAACCTCATGAGATTCCTTTTGGTCTAATCCTCCAATTAGTCTAGGTTGATCTGAATCCTAGCCCTACCTTCCAGTCTATCTACTATACCCTCCAGTTTGGTGTCATCTGCAAACTTGTTGAGGGTGCAGTCCATCCCATTTTCCATATTGTTAATGAAGATATTGAACAAAACCAACCCCTAGGGCACTCCACTTTATACTGACTGCCAGCTAGACATTGAGCCATTGATTACTACCCATTGAGCCCAACAATCCAGTCAGCTTTCTATGTGTTTTATAGTCTATTCATCCAACCTATCTTTCTTCAGCTTGCTTGCAAAAATGCTGTGGGAGGCAGTATCAAAAGCCTTGCTAAAGTCAAGATATATTATGTCTACTGCTTTCCCCACATCCACACAGCCAGTTATCTCATTATAGAAGGCATTCAGGTTGGTCAGGCATGACTTGCCCTTGGTGAATCCATGCTGACTGTTCCTAATCACCTTCTCCTCCAAATGCTTAGGAATGGATTCTTTGAGGACCTGTTCCATGTTGATAGTCTATAGGTCCCTGGATCCTCCTCCTTCCCTTCCTTAAAGATGGACACCATATTTGCCTGTTTCCAGTCATCTGGGACCTCCCCCAAGCCCCACAAGTTTTCAAAGATAATGGCAGATGTGATTGCAGAGCCGCTGACCAACTCCCTCAGCATCCTCAGGGGTGCGTTGCATCTGGCCCCATGGACTTATACACGTCCAGCTTTTCAAAATAGTCCCTAACATATTTTTTCACCATTGGGGGCTGTTGACCTCTGCGCACACAGGTTCTCTAATTTTCAGAGGAGAACCCTCCACACCTCAGGGAGGATTAGCTGTGGTATGATAGACCTCAGGGAGGTACAAAGAACTTGCAGGGTCTTTCTCTGCCATATTTGGTCCAGAGGAGGACCAACAATAGCACCACCATGTTCTGCTTCAACAGATGGGGAGAAGTGAAATTTTCTCTTTAGAGAAGCATTTTTTTTCCGGAAGTGATGTATCTGGCGTCAGATACACCTTTCCAAAATACAGCTTTACAGGTTACAGAATCTCTTCTGAAGAATATTTTCTTTTTTACCACAAGTTGGGGGTCCAAGGTCTTGGTTTTCAGTTCAGCCTTCCTAGATAGAGGCTACCTAAGGAGAAATATCTCTGAAACTTAGGTTACTTTTATTACAGTGGAGGCCTTAGTCCATGCTACCTATTGACTCTTTTTCTGATCCTATGGTTAGGAAACCTCTTGTGTTTGCCATAACTCCCACATCTCTGTGCAAGTTCAGGAACATGAGGCAGGACTTTTTGCCTTCATGATTCTGTTGGCCCCCATATGGCCTAAAAATGTTATCAAAACTGAGGCAAAAAGCCTCTTGCTAATGGCTAAGAACATATATGAACTCAAGCTGCAGCAGAGAAAAGTTACGTTGGAGATTAGGAGGAGCTTTTTGACCATGGGGGGTGGTCAAGCATTGGTCACCTAGCGAGATTGTGGAATCTCCATCTTTGGGAATTGGTATTAGAAAAGGGGTTTCAAACTTAAGAATGCTAAGCCATATTCTCTGCCAGTAGCCAGAGGGTAGGCCATAGCCAGGGTTTGGGTAATGAAGCTTCTCACCGGTCAGACTGCCCCCCCACCAGATCTGGGCTGTGAGGCTTCTCGCCATGGCTGCTGGAACTGCTGAGTTGGCATGGCACCTGGGCATTTTATGCTGCAGCCACCGGTGCGTTCTGTTTTCCCATTGTTGACTGCTGCTGGCCTGCACCATGACAGGAGTTCCAGCTAAGTCAGTGGTTCTCAACATTTTTGCTACCAGGACCCATTTGCCAAGATCCATGGCCTCTCCTGACCCACATCTCCTGGCCTTGCCAGTGCCCAACCCCTAGTCTCCTGCCCCACTGGGCCATGCTGGTGTCCCTCACTCCCTTAGCCCCCTGTCCCCCCAGCCCTTCCAGAGGGGCCCCCAGCCATCCCTGTCCCACTCAGGCTGCAGCGTGGTGGCTACAGCAGCTCAGGCTCATGCGTGCAGCAGCCTGGCGAGTCTGGTCCTGGCAGAAGCTGGAGGGAGGAGGAGGGTAAGTCCTATGGCACTCCCTTCCCCACTCTTAAGTTGGGACTGTCATACTGCACTAGGCAGCCTGGTCATGGCCCTGCCCCACCAAGCAGCATCTCCTAGCCACCCCACCATTGCAAGCATGGGTTCTGCCCCTGGTGCAGCTAGCACAGCCACACAGCTCTTCCCCATGTCCTTCCACTGCAGGGACAGGTGCCATCCTGCTACCTTTCTGCCCTGCTACAGCTCACTATCCTTTGAAATATTCTTGTGACCCACAGGTTGAGAAACGCTGGTCTAGCTCACGAGAAGCCCCACAGATTGGATGACCTACCTCTGAGGGTCAGATGTTTGGTAACCCTCTGTTAGAACATTCTTTGAAATTTTGGAGTTGGTCAGTCTTCAAAAGCTATTCCATTACAGACACATATGCTATCAAGTTGCAGCTTAATGCACATTTAACTCAGCAAAAAATGCACTCAGCTTCTGTGCTTTTATTAAAACTATTGCAAAACTTTGATATGCAAGGTTCATTGCAAAGCTTCGAGCATTCTGATATCATCTTTTGACTTGCTGTTTGTCTTTAAAATCCAGACAATTAAAGAGGAAGAGCGAGAGAAGAAGTTTTCTAGAAGATTAAATCATAGTCCTCCTCAGTCAAGTTCTCGGTACAGAGAAACCAGGTGATGATAAACTTTGGATAGCTCTTGCATTATATCAGTAATCACTTTTAGTTTTTGGAGGTTTTTCTTTTGTGCTGTCATCTGATGCTCCATTTCTCTATTGCGATATGCTTTTATGTACTAAAAGTAGAAGTTTGTCAAGTAGTTTCTTGATATTTGTATACATTTATGACATAAACCAGTACAGTTTATGAGTAGCTATGCAGGCTTTTCAAATTTTTAAAAAAATATTAAGACTCTGTTTGAGTAATTTTTTGGAGCAGATTCTGTGTTAACGTTTGGTGATTATGTTATAACATACGTCCCATCTTGCATTGACCGGAAGCTAGGTAGCTTTAATGTGGTACCAGATTTACTCGGATATGATGACCTTGAATATTTACTCAAATAAGATGACCCCCCCAATATATAAATTCTATATACAGAAAATGTATAACTTAGTTGTAATTTTCCAGGTATAGAATATAATTTTTGGAAGTTTGCCTTGAATTTGCCCCCCTCCCATTTGCTACAACACAGAAAATAAATCTGGTGGGGGGGAGGGGAAGGGAGGATCAAGTGGCCCCCTTACCCTCTGGCCTCTCTTTCTTCCAGCACCTTCTCTCCCTCCCCTCCCTTTACTGCCAGACCCTGTTCTCTCTGAGCACCTGGAAGTGAGAGGCAAATTTGAAATCACAGACTTTGAAATACACATGCCTGTACTAATTTGCATATAGGCAGATTACTGTGGCTATACATAGATTAGTTCATCCACAATTGATGCTTTTTACCTTTTTTTCGAATTGCTGCAAGTTTTAGCACATAAAAGCCACCTTTAAGCATTCCTTTTGTAGCTATTTATATGTAATACAAAGTATGCATGATACTAGTACACAGCCAAAAGGCTCATGATTTACCATATAGTTTATTGGGCTGGGCCCCAACAGAGTCAACAGCATTTCAAGCCATAGCTCAGCACTGCTTAGTATATGTGTGGATTCTAGATTCCTGCTCTCCCCCCCCACCACCAAAGGATCCATGTGTTAATTAGCCCTCCCACTCATTACTGGAACTGGGTGTTCTTGTCACGAGTCTTGGGATCCTCCAAAAATGTATATGCAGATCAGGTGCAGGGGCAGCCTTGTCCAACGTCATCTCATAGAGGGTGGGGCCAGGCTAATTATATGCAAAAGTTGGGGGGGGGGAGAGACAGGGATTCTGTATGAACTGTTAGGGGCTGCATTTGGTGAGGTTTGCCAGACATTTAAGGCTGGTGAAGAAACAGGAAAGATTGGAAGTAGGAAAGAAAGGCATAGCTCATCTGTTGGAGTGAAGAAGAAGTCGAAGTGTATTCAGTGTAGTGGCTCACCATGACTTGAAAGAGTCGGCACTGAGGGGGATTGAGCTCAATGGGGCACTACCATACATCTTATTCAGGTGGGCTGCACTAAGCTATCCTTGTGGTGTAGGTACTGATCAACATTTTTGGCACCAGGGAAGATGGTTGGAGCTTGCTCTGGTGTCTTTGAGTGCTGATCTGGTATTGCAGTACCTCCAGGCCCGGTGGTCATAGCCTGCTGGAGGAGCCCTTTTCTCCCCCCCACGCCTGCGGGGGGAGCCATTGTCTCCCCCCCCCCCCCCTACCCCTTTTTTTTTTTTTGAAGGGCTGTGCACAAAAAAAGAAACAAACAAACTCTTCCTATCAGTATATTTAACCAATATGGCCATGCATTTCATACATATAATCATGCTGTTTTGCCTGTGTTTAATCAGCTTTATAGTAGGTTTCCATTACTAAGCACATTCTGCTTTTGGCAGCAGTTTAATGTTAGATAATGTATTTAATGCAGTTTCCTTGTATGAAAATATAAGACAAGGAGCTCTTTTCCCTCATGTCGATGGGGGGTACTTGTCTTATATTTATGTAAATACGGTATTATTATTTTTCTTTAGTAGCTTTCAGTTTTGACAACTTCTTGAAGATGTGCTACTGGGATAATTACTGGTTCAGTATTTTATCTAAATCTATATGGTTTATATAAGACTTCTTATACACTAAAAAGTATGCAAACATTCACGTGAGAAATTTGTCTTTGAAGAAAGGAGTGGTGAAAGACTTTATACTATGGTATTCATTTGAAAAAAATCAGCTACACAAATAAAATCAGCAGTAAATGTAGCGTCATGTGCCAGTATTTTCTAGGAACTAGGTAAATGTAGCATCGTGTGCCAATATTTTCTAGGTAAGTCTTATTCAGGTCTTATTTCACATCTTCAGCTTTGCTACTAACTTTCGAAGTTCACATCGTACCTTGGGAGTTCTATTCCACCCATGGAGGTGAATAGCTGTTCTTACTGGACAAATTCTTGACGCTGATCCTATTCCATCTTGCGGAGATGCAGAGCTTTGTGTTTCCAGAAGATATTCCTGTTTTCCTTGCAAGAGGCACACAGCTCTCCTATTCTTTCACTGGGTAGCCCTTGGCATATTCATCATACTTTGATCCAGCTTGCTCAAATGAGAAATGGCTACATGAATCAGTGTATTGCAAGTGGAAGATTTACCTTTTGCCTGATAGTCATAGTTAGGACACATCCTCAGGAATTGAGACCTGGGTTCCTTGGTCCTTTTTAGATGGAGGAGGTTTAACTCTACCTCCCACTGAAGCACTTGAACCAGACTAAAAACTAGGATGGAATGAGGGCATCCTCCCTGTCTCATTGAAGTCTGGCCACTGGATGCAAAGGAATACAGGAGGCATGGCATTGGAAGGAGAGCATTTAAGAAGACTGATTCTATAGTTCAGTGAGGGAGGATACTTTCCTAGGAAAAAAGGAGGAAACCCTGATCTCTGGTCCCTTATGTTAATGCATCTTGCATTATATAGTGATCACTTATATGCTTTTCATCCACTATTTTTTAAAACAAAATGCTTAAAATAATTGAGCAAGGCACTCAGGGCTCACTTGCTCCTTTCTCTGTAGGAAAGTGTCCTCCTGAGCTAATGAATCAGACTTCTGCTTGCACGTTCTCCGAATTCCAGTTATTCTTACATTTTGTTTTCTGTTTAATGGCCTACCTTCCACAGGAAGTGGCAAGAGGTGTGATTGTTAGGAATAGAGATTAGATCCCATCGCACTTTAAACTGAATGTCGATCAGAGGTCTTAGAGATCTAGTAGGTGAAATAGTACTGAGGATTTAGTTTTTAAATATCTTAATTTATTCCGAATTTTATGTGATGGGGCAGACAATCCTACTGTTCCCTCTTCATGCTCAAAGCACCGTGGAGTTTTAGCTAATGTATTATATTCCTTTTAATATACTTTTTTTTAACCTTTTAAGAAGAGGTTTTAGTAGCAATGGACGTGCTTTATAATTTAAATAATGCTTTCAAAGTGGTCTTATTTTCAAATAACGATTACATTGATGTGTAATGAATCTATGAATTTAGAAGCCGTGATGAGAGAAAGAAAGATGAACGTTCTCGCAAGAGAGATTATGACCGGAATCCACCTAGAAGAGATTCGTACAGAGACCGGTACAACAGAAGAAGAGGGCGGAGTCGGAGTTACAGCAGGAGTCGAAGTAGAAGTTGGAGCAAAGAGAGACTGCGGGACCGGGATAGGGACAGGAGCAGGAGCAGGACTAGAAGCAGAACACGAAGCAGAGGTAGCTGTTGTTGATCTATTTTGAACCAAGAAACTATCCAAGTTAGCCAGATTTGGGGGTTTACCAACTTTGATACCATAAGTCTTATGAAAGTTAACTCTTTTCTTACAGAAAGGGATCTGGGAAAGCCAAAATATGACCTGGATAGAACCGATCCATTAGAAAACAGCTATACTCCGGTTTCTTCTGTAACAAACATTTCATCTGGCCATTACCCTGTCCCTACACTGAGCAGCACTATTACAGTTATTGCTCCTGCTCATCACGGCAATAACACGACTGAAAGTTGGTCAGAGTTCCATGAAGAACAGCTAGACCACAACTCATATGGAAGACCGCCACTGCCAAAGAAACGCTGTAGAGACTATGATGGTAGGTGATACTTTTTAGTAACTTAAATAGAAGTTTAAATATTGCACCATTGATAAGTAATCTTGGTCTTTTTTTGATGATGTCTTTTGTTTAGCACTGTCATCCCAAAAGCTGTTTTCTGTCATCCTATTTTAACTTTTTTCCTCAGTAAAATCTTTAAAACAAATAAGTCATTTGAGTAGTTTACTTTTAAACAATCTCATGGTTGTCAGTGTATTTTTGACCTGTGCTGCTGAAACTGCTCTTTTTATATGAATTAGCGGTTGTGATTTCCTTACCATTGTTCTGTTACACTTTTTATTATCTTCAAGTAGAAGTTAGTTGTCCAGTTCAAAGAAATCTTGGATAACTTGTTCCCCTGATTTTACTCCTAACTTTTTACTTATTACTTGATATTTTTTGACTCGTACTGTCTTTTAGCTTTAAGTTCTTAGGCTCTCTTTGCACTTCAATTTTGGTAGCTTTTCTTAAAATTTTAAGTCCTGTGTTTATACTGGTAATACCTATGATCTATATCAGTGGTTGTCAAACTGTTTTGACTTGATGCACCCCTCGTTGGTCCCAAGGCACCCCTCTGTATCTGTTGTGAATTGACACCCTATTTTAGAAACTAATTAATATATTACAGTGCTTACCTTCTTACACGGAGGCTGGGCAGTAGGGATGGGAGGTTGTCCAGGCAGGGTAAGCCTGATCCTGGCTTATCTGCTTATTTTTTCACATCTCACTATCTCCTCACACCTCATGGCACTGTTCAAAAGATCTGGCAAAATCACTGATCTATAATATTTAATTCTTCTTTACACTTTTTACGAGTGTCAGCTCATGAATTTGATACGGTTTGCATTTATTCAGTAGAAATATGTCAAATGTATTCAAAGTTGATACCCTACTCACTAGGAAGAATTTCCTCGTCTACAAAATTCCATCAATTTTTCAAGTCAGTTCCCATTATGGTGTATGTTAGTAGTGAGGGATCAGCCTGCAGGTCAGATTGACTATGGGATCAGTGGTGTCAGTCCATGAGTGTGATCCAGAATGTCTGCCTGGCTCTGTGCTCTGGATCTGATTGCTGAGTGAACCCTTGTGTGATCGCAGTCAGCGTGTGGGACTGTCATCTGGCTTGGAATCCCCACGGGTCCAGAAATTTGGTGGTGGGGGAGCAGTGACAATGTTAGCTGTCATGGTAATTAATGCTGCCACTGCTCCCCTGTTGTCAAATTTCTGGACCCATGGGGTGCCCTGCAGGCTGGTTGATACAGCCCCACATGTTGGAGGTTGATCACCACTGGTTGGCATATATATCGAAGAGCTAGGGTTGATCCACATTTAAATTTCCGTTGATAGAGTAATGAGTGACATTTTGATACTAGCAAAAGCCCAAGTATTGACACAATTATACTGGTAAAGAGGTGCTTTTATTTCACAAGTTGCATGAACACTAAGGAGGACTGCCAGTTTAGGTATGCAGATGTAGGTATTTATAAGAAGCTTTTGCTGATGTGGACTAAGCCCTAGAAGTTTTTTTTATGCTTTACATCCACTTGCCTTGGGGATGCAGATTTACGTATTTTTAGAAACTGCATATCCATAAGTAGTTGTTATGCTGAAACTTAGATAAGCTTCACCTTAGATTAAAGGCAGTTAACATTTGATGGGGACTTAACCTGGAACATCTGACACATGAAAACTGTATTTGCCCCTGGCAAATTGAAGGCTAAACAGGGGATCTTGAGCCCTTTTTCATTCAAACTTCCTGATTTTAGCTTTCATTTAATTTCCAATTAAATGTGAGCAGACAAAGTATGGTTAGGATTCTGAGATAGCATGACACATTGGAGGATTGGAGCTAAAGAAATTCAATGAGGTTCAATAAGGACAAGTGCAAAGTCCTGCACTTAAGACCAAAGAATCCCATGCACTGATACAGGTTCAGAACCGTCTGGCTAAATAGCAGCTCTACAGAAAAGGACCTGGGCATTACAGAAGACAAGAAGCTGAATATGAGCCAACAGTGTGTGCCTCTGTTGCCAAATAGACTAACAGCATACAGGGCTGCATTAGTAGGAGTGTTGCCAGCAGATCAAGGGAAGTCATTATTCGCCTTATTTGACACTGGTAAGCCACGTTTGGAGTACTGTGTCCAGTGTTGGGCCCTCCACTACAGAAAGGATGTAGACAAATAGGAGAGGACATTTTATACACATGCTTCAGGAAAGTACGTGTGGGATGTTTCAATTAGTGGCTCTGAGAGCTGCTCTAATTAAAGCGCCCGGAGCATTACGTGTATCAAGGTTCCCTGTGCTGAAGAATAGCAGAGGCGCTTTAACTAAAGCTTGTCAAACAAGTTTTAGTTAAAGCGCCCCTGCTGGCATTTTTCAGCACGGAGATGCTGGAGTCTGCTGGAGTGCAGCAATTGCTACACTGTAGCAGATTCTATTAATCGAGTCTGCTCTGCTACGTTGTAATTGCATCACGTCAGAGCAGCCTCCCTGCATGTGTATAGGCACCCAGAGTGTCTAGCGGAGGGCAATGAAAATGGTTAGTGGGCTCAGGCATTTGACTTATGGGAAGAGGCTGAGAGAACAGGTTATTTAGTCCGGAGAAGAGAAGACTGAGGTGGGATTTGATAGCAGTCTTCAACTCCCTGAAGTGGGGTTCCAAAGAGGATGGAGCTAGACCAGGGGTCTCCAACCTTTTTGAATGTGGGCCCGGATCATGGAAAGTACAGTGTTAACTTTTCGTTTTCTGTTGCAGCACCTTGGGCCTCAGAAAACAGCTCGGAGGGCTGCATGGCGGCCTGCGGGCCGTATGTTGGATAAGCTAGTCTGTTCCCAGTGGTGGCAGATGACAGAACAAGGAGCAATGGTCTCAATTTGCAGCAAGGGAAAATTAGGTTAGATATTAGGAAAAACTTTCTTATAAAAAGTGTAGTAAAGCACTGGAATGGGTTACCCAGAGAGGTTGTAGAATCTCCATCGTTGGAGGTTTTTATGACCTGGCTAGACAGAGTCCTGGCTGGGATAATCTGACTGGGAGGGATGGTCCTGTTTTGAGCAGGGGGTTGGACTAGATGACCTCCGGTGGTCCCTTCCAATCCTAATTTTCTGATTCTCTGAATGTTGCTGTACATCAGATGTTCTATGGTAACCTATTTTAATGTAGCCATTTGTCCATACCAGTATATTGTTTTATTTTTTTACGTAGTCCCTCCTATACAACATCTTACCAGATCTTACTTTTCCAAAAATAAACCTAATGTGTCCAGAAACTACTATAAAACTATCCTTTAGATTGTCATTAATATTCTATCAATTTCAAACTCTGATTTAAATAAATAAATCCCTGTGGAACTTTTCTTTGAGTTGCCTCTCTGCTTGTGTGTTCTAATTCTATATAGACAAGGCTAACCGCACCTTGTCATGCATCCACAGATGCATCACAAGCAGGTCCAGGGAGGTGATCCTTCCCCACTATGCGGCATTGGTCAGGCCACAGTTGGAGTGCTGCATCCAGTTCTGGGTGCCGCACTTGAAGAGGGATATGGCTAGCATTGAGAGGGTCCAGAGGAGGGCCACTTGCATGATCAAGGGGCAGCGGGGCAGGCCCTATGAAGAGAGGCTAAAGGGCCTGAACCTATTCACCCTACACAAGAGAAGGCTGAGAGGGGATCTCGTGGCTGTTTACAAACTCACCAGGGGGACCAGCGGAAATTGGGGGAGGCTCTGTTCCCTTGGGCACCACCGGGGATTACTAGGAATAACGGCCACAAATTGTTAGAGAGAGGGTTCAGGCTGGACATCAGGAGACATTACTTTGTGGTTAGGGCTGCCAGGCTCTGGAATGGATTCCCAAGGGAGGTGGTGCGCTCTCCTACCTTGGGGGTCTTCAAGAGGAGGCTGGATAGATATTTCGCTGCGATGTTATGACCCCAGCACTTGTTCGTGCCCAGGGCAGAGGGTCGGACCTGATGATCTGTTTAGGTCCCTTCTGACCCTAAGCACTATGAAACTATATATACTCTCACATCTCCTTCCTCCTCCCAGGGTTAGATGCTCTCTTCATTTTTCTCTGAGCATTTAGGACATATTCCCTGCCCCTCTAATCCTACTTTTTTATACTCTTTCCTTTTCCATCATGATGATTTTTCGTATAAAACAATTCAGTTTTGTTTTCTGAGTCTTCCAATATCTGTTATAACATTCTTCCTGAAACTAAGTCAGTGTATCCTTTTTCTATCCACATAGTCAGTCTATTAAGGTGAATATAATTAATACTTTTTTTCTTTTGCTATTTTATTGAGCAGGTTTTCTTACAATACTTTCAGGGAGTATTATTTAAGCAAGTGACATTGGACCTACTGGTAAAAAGAGATAAAAAATGTTTTTTGCTGTCTGCTGTGCATATGACTTATATTTTAAAGAAAAACTTTTACAGGTATACTAGAGCATTTCAGTACTTTTGGATAACCATTGCAATATAGGCAATTTAATTAAAAATTTCCTATGTAGAATATTTAAAATAAGGCTTTCAAAAGAAGGTTTTGGTCAGTGCTAATTTCTTTTGCACCTAAACAGCATATCAGGATTTACATTGAATTTGGAAGTTATACCTGGGTAATATCCATTATTATACTTGGAAAGTCTCTCTCCACCTTAAGACTGCCTTTATAATTTCCAGGTTTCTTTCTCTGGTTGCTCTGTTAAGTTCTTGTAGCTAGTCAGTGTTACAGCTGCGGGGTGCTCGGTCTCAGTGCCAAGCAAACAATGTCTGCTCCTATGCTGCACATATTTATAATGGAAAAAGCAGTAGCTTGTGACACTTCCACTGCCTTGTTAAACCTCTTGGAAACCCAAGTCTTGAGTGCATTGCTTGGGCATCTTTTCAAGGCATCCAGACCATCTTGTTTCCAAGCTCATGTGTTCATAGCCTGTTTGGCTTCGGTGGTGCTTATTTCCTTGTCAGTGAAACTAAACAGTTTGCTGCTAGTGTATCCTCAACTGTTGGTGCAGAAATTGTTAGGAAAATCTTAAACTTTTATGATGTTTTGTAGATTTCTGTGGAGAATTTGCAGTTTGCTCAAATGGTCTAGAAGGTTCACTTCTGCTCTGCCTTCTGCTTGACTTCATACTAACATGGTTAACTCTTTATAAATAGGCTAAGTAGCAATCATGTTAAATGACTATTTAATTATTTCTAATCTAGGCAATTTAAATTGGGCAAAGATTTAAAATTTTTAGTTTCTGTATTATGTAAAGAATATCTGCTATATACTTAAAGATCATACCTCTGATGCTAAATGCTACTAACATTTAATTTTTTTTCCAGAAAAGGGTTTCTGTATGAGAGGAGACATGTGCCCTTTTGATCATGGCAGTGACCCAGTAGTTGTAGAAGATGTGAATCTTCCTGGCATTCTGCCTTTTCCAGCACAACCCCCTGTTGTTGAAGGACCACCTCCTCCTGGACTTCCTCCCCCACCACCAATTCTGAGTCCCCCACCCGTTAATCTTAGACCTCCAGTGCCACCTCCAGGCCCTTTACCACCCAGCCTTCCACCTGTTACAGGTAAAAATAATTTAAAAAATTTATATGCAGAACTTTTTTAGATGCAAAATGCATTCATGTTATTTGGCCTACATAACAGTCTAACAGGCAACATTTAATATGATCAGTTGGTTAAAATAGATTTTAAAAAAGTTTCTTTCAAAATGCTTTGATTTCTCTAATATATGTATTTTTTGGACTGGTAAATTGTTTATTTTAATTTCAGATTAATAGTTTTAATCACTGCAGGTACTATCCCTGAAATAGTTTGTATTGAAATCTGAAACAGCTAGATTTTGACAAGAGTTAGGGGAAGAGGTCTTTAAATCCACAAAATCCTCTATGGAGCACTTGATTTGAACTTGTCGAAGTCTAAAAAAAACCCCAAAACACAGCACAACGAATTAAATGTCTGAAAATGTTGCATCTGCTATTATTTGTGACACCCAAGATAATAGAACAGGAAAAGGAAAGAAACTTTTCTTCAGTGAGTTTCCTTTTCCAGTTGCAAGTATGATGTTATGAAAGCTTCCAAAATGATTTGGGTGTCTGGTTCTCCCTTGTTTTAATGGGAATTGGGTGTCTAGACCCTCTAGGAAGCTTTGAAAATTTCACCTTTGACATGGTGGCTTTGTAACTTCCTGCCCTTCTCAGTGAGATGAAAACATAAATCATAATGGTCTGATAGAACTGTTCAACACTAATTAATACTTGAAACAACTTTAAATTCATTGTCTCAATTTCAAATTTAGTTCAATTTCAATTAGTTCAATATGGTATCATTTTGAACAAAAAAATAGTATCAACATTCTGCTTATTTTAAATGCTTGCTTTGCCTTCTGCCACACCTAAAATGTGTGTTTGTTGATAGTTTAAAGGTCAGGCCTAATTTGCCTGATCTTCGGTGTCCTCTGTAATATTGTTATATTCTCGAGAACGTTGTGGTTTTTGACAAATTAAGTTGTTCGTACTCACAAACTGGACAGTCTGTTTTGCTTTACTAAATTTGTAATATCTAATTTGTGTTTTATACAGTTTAGTTAGGGAGATTCACTATGTACATAAAGTAGTTGGTTGGCAGTGAATATTTGGTCTTGTGTGTGAAGTGTTAAACTGTAACTTTTCTCTGTAAATTGTATTTTAACATAGTTTAAGGTGCCAGTGAGAACAGTTTTACATGAATCAGTGAGTCTCCTTCCTGTGAAGCATTTAATTAAGTATTTTTGAACACATGCTTCAAATGCGGTTCCTTGCCTGTGTAACTGGGGCCTTGGGTAGAGTCATAGAAAAGGAGGCTGGAAGGGACATCAGTAGTTCATCTAGTCCAGTGCCCTCTTTAAGATTGGTTTGTCCCTGTCTAAACTATTCCAGACAAGTGTTTGTTTAAAGTGTTATTTAAACACTTCCAAGGCTAGACATTTTGTAAGCTCTCTGTCAGAGGTTGGTAGCCTGTGTGGCTCATGGGCCTGCAGACATGAAGCTTTGGCAGCATTCAGCAGCAGCGTTCAGCCCTGTATGGTCTGGGGAACAAGCATTGGTTGCAGGCAGGTCATTCTGGTCTGCAAGCAGCAAAAGGTTATCTACCTCTGCTGTAAGTAATCTGTTGTAGGAGCTTGAATCCATTGTCAAGGAGATAAGAAGGAAAATGAAATAGTGTCCTTCTTGGTTTTGACAGGACCACCACCTCCGCTTCCACCTTTACAACCTGCTGGTATGGATGCTCCCCCAAACTCAGCAACAAGTTCTGTTCCTACTGTTGTTACAACGGGTATTCATCACCAGCCACCTCCTGTACCACCCTCTCTCTTTACAGCAGGTATTGATACTTTGTCCATGGTGTTTGCTAAATAGAGTAATAGTCATTAATATATAATAGTATGGTTCCTAGAAGTTGTTGTACATTGTACTGTTTGGGGCAGACAGTCCTTGCCTCTGAAGTTCAGAAGTTAAACTGTAAATGTCTGCTTTTAACTATGTTCTGATCTGAAAATGTGCATATAAGTGCAAGAATCTTTTAACTCTGTTTTACTAAAACTCGGGTGACTGTTTTTTTCAGAGGGTGGTATTGTACAATTGATTATTACTTGTCAGAACCATACGTAATGGCAGGCTTTCAGAACTAGGATTTTATAGCTGCAACTTATTTGTATTATACAATTTATTTTATTACCAGAAACATATGACACAGATGGATATAATCCTGAAGCTCCAAGTATAACAAACACTTCGAGGCCTATGTATAGGCACAGAGTTCATGCCCAACGACCTAATTTGATAGGACTTACATCAGGCGATATGGATCTGCCACCCAGAGGTATTATGAAAGTTGCCATTATTTTTGTTTTCTTTTGTTAACAGTAACTGGTAACTTTTTAAGGCTGCTCGCTGCAGTTTTATAAGACACTGTTTTTCTGTGAAATGAGCAAAATAGGAATAAGAACAAGGCATGGTTGATGATCGGAGATCCTGGTTTTCTCTTAATTTAAAAAAACAAACAAACTACTAAATTTTCTGACTTAAAGATAACCAAAAATCCACATTGTTCCATTATTAAAATGAAACATTTGTGTGTGTGTGTGTATATATGTCTGTATGTTTCATTTTAATCATATTTCATATTCATTTATATAGATATAAAAATAAAAATTTGGCTGTTGAAATACATAGCAGTAGGTACAACATGATGCACAGAATTTTCTTAATCCTGTAACAAAACTTAAGAAGGTAAACTGTTGTGTGACAGCAGGTGCTGCCTACACGCACAGGAAAACAGTCCCTATGTAAGAGCTCTTAGTCTAGTCTAGTAAGCCAAACAGCATGCAGAGGGAAGAGAATACAAGGATACAATCACAATATAGATCTGTGATTGGTAATATGTTTATTCGATTAAGGAGCTTCCCAGTTTGATTACTTTCCAGTAGAAGCTTTCCTCACTAGCCAGCTTCTGACTAGCTATACGTGATGTTGTGTCTAACTTCCCATCAGTTTGTGTTGTTCTGTGTTTTTTCATGATTAGACATAGACCCTTACAGAAATTATAGCTGGATGTCAGCATTGTTTGCAGACCATCCAGGCTATCCAAGTGATGGTTAAATTGTGCGGCTAAATTGCTGCCCACAGGGTTTGGGGCTTGTAGGCACAGCTGCCAGAGCTGCTATGTTCACATGGCTCCAAAACACAAGAGGTAAATGCTGCTGGTGCTTGTCCCTTCACCCCCTTGTCCACAGCCAAATTTGGTGGTTTTAGCTGTTACTGACTAACATCAACATCAGGAGAAAAGTGGGTGGGAGGGGTGGTGAGCAGTGGCAGTGTTTACCTTCTAGGTTCTGGAGCAGTACCAGTGCAGCAGCTCAAGCAGCTGCCCTGTTGCTGGAGGTAGATACTGTAGCTCATGGAAACCCTGCCCCCTGGACTTGACCCATTGAGCCAAATCAGGTAACTGCTTCTTGTTTATGGCACTAAAAGTGGGCTAAATCTATTCTGGCAGATAACTTTTGCTGTGCTTGCTCACTGACCAGAAATCTCTAATAAGACATTGAGCTCTTTATGTCCCAGGGCACAAGTCAGTCACTAAGTGAGATTAGGTCTACATTAGGCTTCTGATCTTCGAATTGGCTAAAATAGTGGATTAGCAGTTCCACTAGTTGGAATAAAGGCAGTACTTAGTTTTTAATCTATGGAACATAGCATCTTTTTCAGTATGAAGTTATTTGATTGTTTTTGAAGAGCAAAAACATATTTGTACGAAACTTATAGAAAACCAGAAAATTAATATATTATCTCACATCTATGTACAGAGAAGCCACCAAATAAGAGCAGTATGAGGATAGTGGTGGATTCTGAGTCCAGGAAGAGAACAATTGGTGCAGGGGATGGTGGAATTCCTACGAAGAAGACCTGGTTTGACAAGTGAGTGGTCATTAAAACTATGTAGTAATATGGTTTTAATTTAAGGAAGTTCATGTTTGGGAAACTGAGCAAACTAGTAGAAAATGTTCTTGGGTTTCTGAAACGTCTCTATAAATGGTAGATCTGAGCCTTGGAGTTTGCTTTTTGTAGTCTAGAGTACAGGCACTCCTCACTTAACGACCAAGTTCCGTTCCTACAACTCGGTCGTTAAGCGAATTGGTCGATAAGTGAGGAGCCGCCCCTTACCGACTGCAGTCGGCCCCCAGGGAAACAGCCGGGGACGGGAAGGCGCTGGCCAGCCCCCCAGGGAAACAGCCTGGGACGGGAAGGCGCTGGCCATGGCGGAGAGTCCTGGCCGCTGCCCTCCGGGTGGATGCTTCTCCCCCCTCGTGGGTTCGCGGAGCTGGCTGGAGGGTGCCGGGCTCAGCTCCATGTCCCCCTCAGCTTGACGCTGAGACGCCGCGCTGCTGAGATGCCGCGCTGGAGGGTGCCGGGCTCAGCTCCACGTCCCCCTCAGCTTGACGCTGAGACGCCGCGCTGCTGAGACGCTGTGCTGCCGACCAGCTCTACGACTCTACGGAGAGCTGGTCGTAAGTCCGCGCGGTCGTTAAACAGGTAGGTCATTAAGTGAGGAGTACCTGTAAAATATTTTAGGAGCTTTCCCTTCAAGAGTATAACTGGCTTCTTAATTGCTCAGAAGGAGAGGGAAAAACAATGTCTGAGCTGCTAAAGTGGTTGCCCTTATTTATATACATGTTTAACTGATTTGGTATCGTTCTGATCTCAGTGTTTGGCAAAACAGTAGAAACTTAATCATTCTGTTTTTCTTGTTCAGCTTTCCCCACAAAACACTGTGCTCACATCAACCTCAATTTTTGTTTGACTAACTTGAAGTCCCATGAAAGAATTATATGAGAATATTTTAAATAGGATTCAGACCGGCCTGTGAACTGCTTGGGTTATCCTTTTTAAATTTTCTTTACTAGAGGCACCCTGAATTTCTCTTTTCAAATTTTATTGCAGGCAAAATTTCAACAGAACAAACAGTCCTGGATTTCAGAAGAAGGTACAGTTTGGAAATGAAAATACAAAGCTTGAATTGAGGAAAGTTCCTCCAGAACTTAATAATATCAGTAAACTTAACGAGCACTTCAGCAGATTTGGAAGCTTGGTGAATTTACAGGTAAGAGTCAAAAGAAATGTTCTGTGACAACACATTGATGATAAAGGTAAACTGCAAAGGGGGAAAACAGGGGTGGATTTTTTATGCTACTTTGCTTGATTACCTGAAAACATTTTCAGTTTTTCTACCTGTTTTTATTTATTTATTTTGTAACCATGTCTGTCCTATATTTAGTAATCCTACTTGAAAGCACAGAGAACTAAAATGAAAGCTTTGTTTGTTTAAAAGATGACAGTGTTTTTGTTGAACAAATATTCCCCACAGATGACTAGTCAAGTTTTTGAAATTTTAATAATTTAAAAACTTTTCAAACAAATCCAACCAAATTCCTTTTCTGCTCTGTTTTCTAAGTTTTGGTTGTGTTGTCATAGCTTTTTCCCACCCAACTTCCCTTCAGTTTTCCCAGAAAAATGGGAGGAAGACAAGGCCTCTGCATTCATAATCTAAAAACAAATAAAACTTCCAGAATTACATTGATTACTTCCTGCGTATGCAAATCAACGTTGTTTTGGTTTATATTTTCTAAGATGTACTTAAATCTTATTTATGTGAAATATCAACCTTGCTTTGTTCTTGTACCAAGCCTCAGACTGATGAGACTATATTGTTTCATTATCTGTTCAAGCGCTCCTAGTAGTGGTTTCAAGCACCAGCATCTTCATATGCAGACGCTTCCTTCTCCCCACTTCCCCATTGTGATCAAGAGACTACAATGTTTTGTATACATTTGGAAAACATTAGGCATCCACCTTTCCACTGAGGCAGTCAACCTTAATCCACTCTGAAATTCTAGCTTCTTACTGCCACCTTTTATGTAGCACATATTACATCCCATACCTGAAAATACTGTAGCAATTAGTAGACTATGTAATTTAGCAAGATGAAAACTAAAGCTTTTAAGATTACTCATGCTCTTCCTGAAGATGTTTTTTCTTTTATTTGTTAGGCAATACAAGATGCATACATATATCATATATATGGAACTATGTATATATGCATATAGTTCCACATTTTAGATATATAGATGAGAGAGAGAGAGGTATCTATGTGGTAGGGTAATGATAGATACCTAACACATGAAAGAACAAAAAAACCAAAAAAGTCTTCAGGAAGAGTGTCTTGTTAGGTGATCCAAGACGCATATAAAAGGAAAAAATTGTATATATCGAATCCACTCCCTTCCTGAAGACTTTTCTTTCAGAGATAGATAGATATCTAATATAATATAATAACAGCCTTAGTCTGTCCGTAATGCTCAAGGCCAACTGCTCATGTGCCATGGAGAGGGTGCACACCGATTAGCTGTGAGGGCCTGAAGCGTTATGGACAGAGAGTGCGAAGGAGCCACTGCTCCCCCTCCCACCTCCAACAATAGCTGGCAGAGAGGGAGAGGTGGCAGGGAAAAGGGGAGGGATGGGGGGGTGGTTTCTGGAGTAGTGCCCCTCCCTCCGCCACCGCGCCCAACCCTCTGCTGCCGCCACCAGTGCCCAGCCCTGACAACAGCCGGCAGAGAGGAGGAGGGAGGCAGGGAATGGGGTATGTTGTGTGCTGCTGGGTGTCGGCGGCTGGCGCTGTGTGCAAACTTCCCTCCCCCCTATTCCTGGGAGCCAGCAGTGGTGCGGGGTGGAGCGGCAAGGTGTGGGAGAGGCACATGGTTCTACACTGGGAGAAGCGGGGGTGGGAGTGCCCAGCCCTGACAACAGCCGGCAGAGAGGAGGAGGGAGGCAGGGAATGGGGTATGTTGTGTGCTGCTGGGTGTCGGCGGCTGGCGCTGTGTGCAAACTTCCCTCCCCCCTATTCCTGGGAGCCAGCAGTGGTGCGGGGTGGAGCGGCAAGGTGTGGGAGAGGCACATGGTTCTACACTGGGAGAAGCGGGGGTGGGGGGGGGGTACACAGGGCCAGAGGTGAAGTGGCAGCACTGGCAGGGCTCCCTCCCTGCCCTAAAAAGAAAAGTGTGTGTGTGTGTGTGTGTGTAGAGACATAGATCTATCTTTCTATCTGTATCTATAATCAAATTGATCTTGCACTGCTAGACATGAGCTAGATAGGGAAGCTAGTTTATCCCTGAGTTCTATATTTCAAGGTAACTTCTTTATGTTGTCTAAGCAGCTGCACATTTGTATATTTATAACCTCCATGAACCAATAAAGCATTTGACCATTTAGTTACTTTACCTCTATTGTTCAGGTTTTTTAAATGTTCTTAATATACATGCTAACTTCAGCTTTAAGGTAAGGTTGCTTCTTGACATTAATGAAGTTCTTCATCTGTTAATTTCCTGTAGTTTTCAAAACATTGGGCCGATGTGGAGTTCAGAATCTCTGCAGTGTCATCATCTCACTTAGGCCTCTAATGTGAAGGAGCTGTTGGTTGGGGTCCCCGCATCTCTCCTTGCCATGTGGAGTGTAGGAACCTCTTATGCTACACGCATTCTTGGCCTTTTCTGGCCTTTTGGTATTTATATAACTCCTTGTCTTGCATAGACTTTATAAAATCTACATGGACATAATGCACATTTTATGAAGTGTATGTCACCCTACTAGAAAAGGCACATTTTAAAGCAATTCTGTTTAAAATTGACCCATGCATTACATTTTAATAGTATTTAGTTGCATCAAAATTAGTGTTTCTTTTGCAAAGGCACTAAAAACTTGAAATTGCAAACTTTCAATTTCAAAATACCTGTATTTCAAGTTATTAGACTATTTAATTATTTTTAACTTAAAAAGGGTTCTGTTGTACTGTGAAAGTAATGTAAAGCTGCAGATTACTTTTTCTGTGCACCTCTTGTGGAAAGTTTATAGAGGATCTTTGTATGTGGAAAATTTTTTTATACAGGAATTTAGATAGCATAGCTATCTATGAAAGTGCAATTGAGTAGTTCCATTATATTAGAAGAAAGAATATTGAATAATTTTCTTTATTTGCTTAAATATACTTTTTGTTAATTAAGCATATGTATTCATATATAATATTTGTATTTTGAGGTAGATATCTGCCTACATGCTGCTATGTTGTGTATATATACCTAGATGATTGTTGAACTGTACAGACTACAAAGCAGAAGTTTGGGGTATTCCAGCATACTGGAAATCTAAATTTAGAATATAAAAAAGCAATTTTAAGTTTGGATGGCAATGAAATCGTAGTTATATGCCTCTGAAAGACGCTAGTAAAATGTATACCTTGGGTCTGACTTCCTACATGTTTATTTATAGTTGACTGAAAAGAGGACTAGCATATTATCCTTGAGTGCACTTGTATGTAAATATGTATAAAGCCATCCTAGTGTATGAGTAACTATGAACTTTGTATTATCATGCTCCATAAATTTAGTTTGTACTTAATATTTTAAATGAAAACAAATGATCTTAAATAATGAATAACAAAAGAGTTCCTGCATATAATTTTCTATTTCTAAAACCAGTAGTTTTAAATTTAGGAGTATAATTGTTGAGAGTTCAGATCACCAATGTCCCTTGTCTTCCAAATAAAATGGCAAAAAAGTCTAAGATCGTAAGTCCTTATTCACTAATCCGTAATGGATTTAATGGGAAGTTTTAAAGCTGAAAATAGCACTTTAATGATGATGTTGATGATAGATACGATAATGTTGAGGTGATCTTGTTGCTCTGAGAGTCAAGGATTCTTTTGCTTATCATTTATTGGACTAACTGCATGATTGTGATAGACACGGGCAAGCTTTCGAGTATTATGGAACTCTTCCTCATGCCCAAAAGCTTACCTATATCTTTTCCAGCCGCGCAAGTAGTCCACAAAAAGACATCGCCCACAAGAATTCTTACCTGTCACACACTTCTTGGACCGTCATGGCAGCACCGCCATCTCAACATCTATCAGAACATGGAAGATACTGAAATTTGCCACTTTCGGTCGATAGAAATGCCATTTAAGTGTGTGTAGTAGTAACTGCTGTGTGTGTGCTTGACTTCTGTTTGAATTCTTAGGTTGCCTATCAGGGTGATCCAGAAGGTGCGCTTATTCAGTTTGCCACACATGAGGAGGCAAAGAAAGCTATATCAAGCACAGAAGCAGTATTAAATAATCGTTTTATTAAAGTCTATTGGCATCGAGAAGGCAGTGCTCCACAAATGCAGGCGACCCCACAGAAGGTAAAAAAGTTAATTCTATATACTGCCTGTAATAGAATTTAAAATTTATTTTTTCAATTAGCATTTTTAATTAAATTGCTAAAAGATGGACAAGTTATTTTGGAGTATAAGGTTTAAAAGAATAAAACTAGCTTTATTAATTTTCCTTGTACTCTGGTTTTGAGTTTCAAGAGCTGATTAGTAAGATATGAATTAAGGTCCTGGGGTGAAATGGTTATGTTGACACCATTATGTGTTTTATGGATTATTCTATTCCATTTAACCATCTCTAAAGTTTAAATGAGGCTCTGAAGTAGCATTTACTTTGTTAATTATCATTTGCTCTGTTTATCTGATGCAACCTTTTCTTTGTAGCAGACCATTAGAAGAGAAGAGTGGCAGATAGCACATTTTGTTTTATGAAAGGCCCTTTTCCCAATCTTTTATGCTCCCCTGAAATATCCTTTTCCCCCAAATGCTTTTCCTCCTGACCTTCGTGCACATGTAGGGAGGGGCAGTGGCACATCCTTTTGCACATTGACTCTTCCACTGTAGGGCTTTGAAGGACAGAGTTTAACTTCTACTGAGTGGGGAAAAATAGCAAAATTGAACTTTCATTAAAACATAAGGTTAGCATTTACAGGATAGTGGGAAATGCAGTTACATCGAAGATAGAAACTGCAGAACAAAGAAACCCAGATTTTTGTGCCATTGATGATCTGTATTTTAGGACCATAACCATAAATTCATAGATGTTAGGGTCGGAAGGGACCTCAATAGATCATCGAGTCCGACCCCCTGCATAGTCAGGAAAGAGTGCTGGGTCTAGATGACCCCAGCTAGATGCATATCCAACCTCTTGAAGACCCCCAGGGTAGGGGAGAGCACCACCTCCCTTGGGAGCCCGTTCCAGACCCTGGCCTGAACCAGGAATAACTTTTGTAATATGTAATTAATTTCTGGTCCCATACCTGCAATTCGTTTAAAAACTAAAGTTTAGTTTTTCATCCTTTTTTTTTTTTTTTTTTTTTTTTGTACCAAGATCTAATTTTATCAAAATTAGTTTACCTCTGTTTGTAACAGTGTGACTTCCCAGAGTTGTTTTTCCCCCTTGCCAATACTAAAGGTAGATTTTTTTTTTTTTTCTTGAATTTGGGAGGAACAGTGATCTGTTTTTGTAATCGCCCTGCTAATTGTCCCAGTTAACAGCTACTATGTCCAGCTAATTTTGTGGATCTTGGAAAAACTGCTGGTAACAAAGATGATTTTCATTAGTTTCTGTTAAATAATTCTTAGAAAATGCTTGTGATCAGACTCGAGCATTTTTCAGTCACAAATTTATTTGTTTTTTCCAAACCAAATAGAATACTACTTTTCAGTTGGCCTCCATCCATCCTAAATCAGACTTCCTTTTACATAATGTTTTTTCCCTTTTTATCTGTTTTGTAACCAAGCAACTGAAAGAAGTGGATACAAACAGAAAATGCATATGCATGTTTGTATTTTCATAATTTTGCAAATAAATAGTTGAAGTAGCAGAGGGTAATTTAGTTTCTGAAAGGACCAGAATTATGGCTCTTACTATTTATTCAGTGTCACTTACCAATTTAACAAGTGAAGTGAAGAATACTGGATTCAAAGTGCTTCATGGGAAGTACACTAGCAACTTTTTGATCATGTTTTAATGTGGAAGAATAGCAATACGTATTTATGCTTAAAAATTCTCACCGAAAAATCCAACTATTGCTACTTTCATACATTGTGCAGTTAGTGTTAATCCCCATAAAGTTAATACTTCAGTTGCCATGCTAGAACTTTGTAATGGTAGGATCCTGTAGTAACCTGCATGGTTGCCGGGCGTCTGCTGATGGTGTCAGAATGTTTCAATTTTCTTTTTTTTCTTTTTCTTATTTTTTTTATAGGTAATACAGCCATTAGTTCAGCAACCCAGTTTACCAGTAGTGAAGCAATCAGTCAAGGAGCGATTAGGTCCTGTACCTGCAAGTAATATTGAGCCTGCAGAAGCTCAGAGTGCCAATACAGAAAATGTTCAGGTATGTATAACGTTTGCTGTTGCAAAGGTCCATGATACAGATCTTTCCTTTTGTGTTTGTAGTGATGTATTGTAATGTTTTCCTAGTTTATACATTTTTTTTATAGTGGCAGGTATCACGCAAACATGTCTGAAACCTCAAAAACTTTCTGATAAGATATGGTACAAGTAAAATTTCTTGAAAGTCTTTCTAAAAGTTGTGATAATTAACGATTTATCTTTGGTCAAGTGTCCAATACTAAGGGGCTGCTATATTATCTTACATACAACATTTATATTCTCTTCCCCCACCCTTAAAATCAGCCCTCCAGATTCAGGGTGCACATTTCAAGTGGGGAAGTTGTTTCTGCTGGAAAAGCAGCAAGCCTAGAGGCACTGAGCATGCCAGGGAGCTGTCAAGATGCCAACCACTATTCAGTAAACTGAAGAGTGGACTCCTGTAGCATCCTTTCCACAGACTTAGCTATAGGCTGATCACTGTAGCTTATATGAAGCAGCAAGTGAGCTGGTGGGAGTATCTTGATGAAGCTTGTGATGTGGAAACAAAACTTTTTATTTACAGGAACTTGTATAAAGAACTACATATAGTAAAGAGCTAACTGTATTGCTCCTGCCCTTGCAATGTAAACTTGTGTGACATCATCCTCTTAGAGTACTCTAGGAAGTATGGCATCCCAGGAGACAGTTTGGATGAGGCAGCTGGCACCAGGAAATTCCTTCTGCTTCTAGACTGTCTCCTGGGATGCCATGCTTCCTGGACAGTGCATTTCCCAAAGGGCTTACCCTACATCATATAGTTGACCATGAATCAGGAAAATATCATTCCCCCCCCTCTTTACATGCTACCTTCCCCCTGCTCCTTGCCCCCAAAAGTACCTGTCTTTTTGGGAGGAGAGGGTGTATTGTATGCAAGAAAACAAGAGGCTTGTTAAAGGAGGAGGGGGAGAAACCTTGTCTTGAATTTGAGTAACTATGGTAAATATGCTTGTATTGAGAGAGCCTTTTTTTGTTTCCCAGTATTGAACTGGCACATAGTATTTGGTGCGGAGATGCCAATGAACTGTTGCAAGTCAAACTAGATGTTGAAGTACCTAGAGTTGTTCTATGTTGTTGTGCAGGATGAAATAAATATTGTCAGAATACCTGGCATGGATTAGGTTCATTTAAATGCTTCCACGTGTATGTTGCTGAATCACCTAGGTAGCTTGTGGGCTGGGAGGTCTGATCCAGCACTGGGGACTGGTGATGCAGAGCTGCACCATACTGCCTATCCCCTCCACAGCACACACGTGCTGCTCCATCACATCTGCACTTCCCTCGCTACAGAGAGGTTGGGAATCTGCAGCAAGTGCAAGCAGGTGGTTGCTGTGGAGGCGAAGGCTCCCAGCCCACGATCGCAGCCGGGTTGCAAGCTTTGACTGTGCCAGCAAAAGGCTGGCCTATGGCATATGGTTAGAAATAGCCCTCTAGAATGACCATTGTCAGTCTTTCAATTTAAAGATTTCACCACAGAATAATCTGTATATTACTGAAGTTGGGAAGCATGCATTTAAATAAGCTGTCTATAAACTTGGCCAAATAAAACTTTAACTATTAAATTCTCAGGCTTTTACTTTGTTGTATTTAAACAACTTCTGATTGTGAAATATTTTCTAAATATTTGCATGAAATTGTAAAATCCAGGAACAGTACTTGTTGCGAAATACTGTTACTTCAGATGTTTTTGCTTCAGGAGGTGCTCATTTTGCATCTTGGATAGCAAAATAAGCCTTAGAAATTAAGCAGATTTGACTTCCCGTTTGGCTTGTCTAGACCATCTTCTAAATGTCAGTCCACTTAAGTAACAGCTGTGAGAAGCATGATAAATTAAACTGTTCAGATCCCTACATTCAGTTCACTGCAAGTGAGCATACCACTGCCTTAAGAATCCCATTAACTTGAAGGTTTGGGGCTTAATTGCCTGTGTGACAATCTTTAGACCCTCTCTTTAATGAGAGAGGTTTCTTACTAGAAATGGTCTGTTGTGCTACATACATGTGAGAATTTTTATTTGTACAGATTGGACACTTTGATGCAAACTTTGAGTGATAATGACGTAGTAGGGTTTTCTTATGAGGTGGTTTTTGCCAGGTTTCTGCTATATAACTTGCCTTTTGGTTTTACCTCCATGTGTTAAAGCTGTGCACTTTCAAATTCTTGTAAATCTAGTTTGTTGGTCATCAGTCCCACTGAACCTGCATTGAAAATATTCCAAAATACTTTCTTGTGGGTTTTATGGCTCCACTGTAGCAGTTAAATGATTTTACAGGAAGAATTTTATTTCAGGAGATCAGTTATGAAAAAGATGCAATAGATTACATTTTAATTCATGAGGTTCTTGTTGCCTGCAGGAATTGGAATCTTTACTTGCTAACAGTCAACACATTTAACATATTACATCTCTTCCATTAACCTGCATTATTAGAGGTGGATGGTCGGCATCTAACTTGGAGATATTTTGAAAAATGTTGTATTTCTTTTAATTAAAGGAAAGCAAGTAACATAGTAAACTGTATGAATCCTGAAATATTTCAGAGCAGATTTTTTCTCTTTGAAGGATTCTTCAAACACTATATCTGGTCTATAGCCAGACAGTTTCAGCATTTCTTTGGTTCATATACCAGAAGGAAGAAAATCTTTAGCTTACGCTTCACAGCACAAGTTCTGAAAGGTGACATTTGGAAATCAGTGCCTGGATTTTCAGCATATTTTCAGCATCTACAACTCTTAAGTTCAGGGGCTTCTCTAGCTAAGTTGCCTTGCATGTAAAAAAAAAAAGATACTTCTGGGTATGCTATTGTAAAACATCTTTTTTCCAAAGTGACACCACCACATCTGCTATTGTTTGGACAAATTCTTGTCATCCCATCTGTTCAGACCTCTTATCCCTAGGGCAGCTGGTGTATTCAAGCATTTAATATTCTTTTATCTAGATGTTTGAATCTTAAAAGTATGGTATATGACTCTACTCTTTTGTTATGGTATGCTCTCAAGATTTTGTGGTTGGATTGTCATTACAAACTTACATAATTACACATGTTTAGAAAAATAATTAATTTTATGTTTTGTTTTCGGTTAGAATGTAACTAAATTATCTGTGAAGGATAGACTGGGTTTTGTATCAAAACCAGCTACTCCAACAACTGAAAAGGTAAGAAAATACCATGTCTGTGTGTTCCCTCTTGCATCTAATATATTCCTAATACAGAATTCATATTATTTCAACTTTGCACTTACAAGTTTAAGAACAGTTAATGGCCAGTGCTACGTAGCGACATAAAGTATGTGTATACTACTTTTGGTTTAAATAATTGATAGGATTATAACAAGGTGGGTATGTACTCCTGTTTCACATTTGTTTTACATACCAAGTTGCCTTCATTCATCTACCAAAAAATTGTGTTAAAGGTGAACTTAAATGCTTTTACAGTATCTGTTTAATACCATGAGCTATTAGCAAAATAGTTCTGTGAACTTTAACTACCTTTGTAACAAACTGAAAGGCCTGCTTTCTGGGGAAGGAAAGGCTCTCAGGTTTCTGTGTCCCTCTTCAAACTGATATTACAAACATGTATCCCTTCATTTGTGCTTGGAATGGTCCCATCCAGATGGTGTAGAATATTTATTTGGTGGAAGTAGTGTGCACCAGAAGTAAAAGTGACCTTTGTGTAAGAGGTAAAGAACCAGAACGCCCGCTAGAATGGTGCAATAGTACTGTATTTACTTGAATCCAAGAGGAGATTTTTTTTTCACCCTTCAACATGGGGGGGTGGGTATCTCAGATTCAAGTACCAGCCCAGGGTACAGATGGTAGCTGGGGCTACAGCTGTCATTTGCCCTGAGCTAGGGCCAGAGCTGTCACTCTGGTGGTTGCCTGGTTTCGGCCAGGGTGATTCAAGATGGCTCACGCAGCAAATGGAGTGTAGGAGAGACAGCATGGTATGGAAGAAGTGGGGCACAGGAGACTGTGCTGTGTGTGCTCTAGGGTAGATCAGAGCAATACACTAGCTAGATATCTAGAGTATTGACTTAGACATTTTGTTAATTTTGTACCAGAGTTCCTGAAATACTGTTTTCTTCTTGCACTCAAGTATTTGTGTGCATTTGTATTAAAAAGATATGTAGTTGTATATACATGGTGTATCTATTTTATTGCTACTTAAGTTTAATCCTAGGAAGCCTATTATGGTTTGAGTGGAAGTCCTTCCTTTTATTCTCTTCTCATACAATTTGAATTTATTAACATACATTTCTATGAAGTGCAGATCTATATTAAATTTTTTTTTTCACTTTGCTGTGTGTGTAGGCAAATATGGGTGGGAATTTGCAGTTTGTATATGTTTACACATTGAGTTAGGGGAAAGCATAATTTTGCTCAAGTTCCAGATGTTGAAATTGGGTCTGACCAGTTTCTGGCGACTATTTCTTTCATCATTTGCGCTGTTGTATGGGTCAGACCATTTCTTTGCAACTGCCGTGTCTGTGTACAAACAGATTAGCTGTTAAGAGCAAGGTATTTTCCTAGAGTATGTCCTTGTTGCTGAATGGAGTAATAGGATGCGATTTAAGACATCCTTGTAAAGTTGCTACACCCCTGAGAACATAGGACACTTATACATACATGTTTGTCTGCTCTAACACGCTGGAAATCTAGTGCGTCAGAGCAGGCTCGATTGAGTCATGTGGAGCATGAGAACATATATTTGTATAAATGGCAAAACATGCGTCAGCACTGAGAAAATGGCAACAGTTTGCTTTGAAACTAAAACACCTTTAATGTGTTTTAGTTCAAAAGTGCACTGCTGCCATTTTCTCACTGCTGACGCACATTTTGTCACTTATACGAACGTGTGCAGTGCAGTGCTGGGTGCTTTTAAAAGCGCCCGACGCTGCATTACATGCATGTATGCATATGCCTACAGTGAGCCAGGTTTGTCTCTAAGCAGCTGTAAGAAAAAAAGTTCAGAAACGGAAATGGTGATCATCTGCTTTAGGGCCTTTGGTAAGGTCTGAATAAGGTGGCTTTCCCACCTTTTCTTCGCATACTGCATATACTGGGGAGGCTGACCTTACTTCTGAACAGATACATCTGTTCTGTTGTTTCTTTTTTGTTAAATGGCTAAATGTTAAATTGTTTCCTTTTTAACAGGGTACTAGCAGTGTTTTGGGAGAAAAGGATAGATAGACAGATAGATAGATGTCAATATTTTTCTCTTTGTTGTTTTCCTGCCTGTTTGATGAAGATTGCCCTGAAGCTATTTGTTGAAGTACTATTTGCCAGATGTTGGTGTTTTATAACTCGTTAAAGCCGCATTTCAGCTCACCTTTAACAGCCCACTTAAGGACCCTGATGGGCTTTTATAATACAGCATTTATAACGTACTAATATTTTTTTCCTACTCTCTCAGCAGATCCACTCTAGAAAATACTTTAGTGTAGTGGAAAGAGTAGAGACAATAGATACAAAAGTAGTAAAGACCTTTTTGTGAAACATTTTCAATTGTAAATCTCTCTTAGTTGTAGCTGGTCTTCTAAGCCTTTTATCTTTTTTTCCTGTTTCTTTCCTGTTGCTTTTTCTTGCTATTAAGTGTTAGATTTTTTTTTTTATGAAGACACAGTTGATCAGCTGTCTCACCAGCAATCTCCATGCAGCTTTATTTTTAATTTTCCCTTAAATTTATATTGGAACTATTTTAAATGTCTTAGGATTTGGATGCATGGTATATATAAATGCTGTATTTGATAAGGAGTCAGGCAAAACCATATGTGCATCTTCTCTGGCCTTTGAAACTCCATAGTGGCCTGATCTTTAGGAACACTACAAAAGCAGTTTGCTTCAAATCCTTAGCTGTGATGGAGAATGGCATATGTTAAGGAGGGCCTAGTGAAGTGACACTTGTACTTCTCAACCTGGGCCTAACTGTGTCAGTCGAGTCTGAACATTATTGAAAAGCATGCAAAGGCTGCTTTAAGTTACATTGGTTGCTGACTGCCTCCCAGGATCAGCATTGAGCTGAAGATTAGTAAGGCATAGGGAAATTTTATAGTGCTGCATTACACATGAAGCAAAGGAAGTGAAGTTGACACTAAAATCCCTTTTTGTGCTCTGTGGTGCTAAAGAAAATCTCCCTTTTACTGTTTATTTTAGCCTTGCTTTGCATTTGACTTTTCATGACAGCTACAATGACTGCTCTGAGCATTAGTGTTTAAAATTAGGGTGCAGTCCTGTATTTTAAGAGCGTGTAATCACAAGTAACAGCATTTTAGGTAGAAAATTTAGGACTAATTGTAGTCTCAGGTACGCAACACAAGAGCTCAGTCATCTTACTTTTGATCAAGTCCTAAAAAGCTTCTGTGTTTAAATTTTTAAGCGGTATTTGAAATCTCACTGTAAAACGTGTTTAATTGGAAGACATTTAGAATACTTGATGTGGTGCATTTTTATTAATTGTTTAACTCCAAGCTATCAGAAACATTTTATTACTCTATAATTTTTACCAGCCTTCTAATCAAAGGAGGCAGAGGTCATCGGTCTTATGAAAAAGCCTATATTTTTTTAAAACATTTCTGTTTTTAAAAGTAAAAAATCTGAAATTACTAGCAAAAATTAAATGATTTCCTCCTGTAGGTATTGTCCACTTCTACTGGCTTGACAAAAACTGTGTACAACCCTGCTGCTTTGAAGGCAGCACAGAAATCTTTGCCTGTTGTTTCCACTTCCGTGCTAGACTCTAATGAAGCACAGAAGAAAAAACAGGTAAATTAAACATGCTTCTTATATGTATGTAAAATAAATAACTTAATAGATTTAGGAATTTGTAACTGTTAGAGGTTGTATGAACATATCTCATCATAACTGCATAGGTAGAATTAGTAAATCAAGTGTTCATCGCAGAATAGAGTTGGTTTCAAAAGGCAATGGAAGTAAAACTTTAGTACTTGTTTGTTTTGTTTACTTTTTGCAGTGTATTTCATACCAGTTCAATGAAGACCAGTAGGACACAACATATGAAGCTTTTGTAATGGAAAAAAGAATCTTCACGTTGGGATGTTAATTTTCTTTGTTAGTTGGAAGAAGGGTGTACAGTATAATCCTAACTTTGTTTCCCAATTGTCTCTTGTTTGCTGTATTTACCCTCCTCAAGTGAGAATTGTCCAGCTCTTTAGCCTGTTTTAATTGTACTTTATCCCCTTCATTTATTCACTTAAGTATATTAAAGAATACTAAAGTCCTCAATTTCCTTTTGAGTATAAGGAGAATAAAGCCAAAAAAACACGCCTGGCTCTAGATGACACTCACCAGTTCAGTTTACGTTTTCAAAATCACTTTTGGGTCCTCTGGTTCACTTTTACTTGAGTAAACTAAATATAGATTGAATATATTGTCTTTGTGTATGAGCACACAAGTTGAATCCATCCGATTTAGGTTTATACAAAAGCAGTAAGGACAATTCAGCTCCTAAATAGAGTCTAGGCTAATGTACATTGTCTGTAAGGGTTTTCAAATTTTTTTTTTTTTTTTTTACTTTAAGCAGGGCTTTGTGATTATATGTAACATGGGACCAGACTCCTTTGATATTTGGAAGTTCTTAGTACCTGTAGCACCCAGTGACATAAACTAAAATTGCAGTTGCTCAGCATCTTTGAAAATAAGCTGATGAATATCTAATATTAGGTGTCAGAAATTAGAAGCCATTGGTTAAAATCTCAACTGCAATACTGAATAATCATTTAAAAGGAAGAAAGAACTAAGGTTCTGCAACATAACTGGCTTACTGCCTCATGCTTTTTTCTGTTTAAAGAGATTTCTATTATAACCATTTTACTTACGAGAAAATCATGGCTCATTGTGATAGATGTAAGATACCCTTCTTTTCTTTTTCTTATTTTCATTAGTTTTTCTCATCTCTTTGCCTTTTACCTATCTTCCTTTTCCGTTCCCTTTTTCTTCATGCCCCTTGAGTGTATAATCCTCTCTGGAGGTTGCAGCTACTAAAGAATATGATTGCACATGAAACATAACATACCAAGTGAGCAGAACTTAAGCTGATATTTAGGAGGATATACAGATGCAGCATTAGTATTTTTGTTATGGCTATTGGTGTATTTTCATTCTACATGAAGTAATTCTGTGGCAAATACTCTTGTAGTTTGGTTATACTAGCCTGTTGACTCATGCACGGGTGGGTTTTTACATTTCTACGGCTCCATGTCAGACTTGTTGATTAATTCTTTCTCAGTGTCCTGGGGCTAACCCCTTACTCCCATTCTTTGTCTGAATGATTCAGACAAATAATCTCATATTCTTAATGAGATTAAGGAATATACATATCTATATATTTTAATCAGCATTAACAGGAGCTGAGCTGCAGCTCTGGCCTGGTCTTTGCTGCCCTCTAAGTATAGGTTTTTTCACAGTAGTGAAGCAGACAAATGTGTTTTTCTCATTTGTGCATTCATAAGTGTCTTCAGAAAGAGTTACATTCCTAATAGCTTCAAGATAAACCTTTGATGCAACTGATTAGCTTCTTTCTGGGTAGAAAACTTAATTATTTTGGCTGTGGTATCAAAGTTTCAAACCCCCCCTCCCAAAAGAACACCCCAGCGTTTTAATGTACTTTTGACTTCCTTGACCTAGAACTAGACCATAAAGCTTAATTTACTGAATCCTACAACATATTTTTCCTACATGTCTGAGCTCTTGCTTATAAATTATGTAAATTAATGTTGTGCATTAAAAAATACTTCCTCTGGTACTGTGGAGTACAATATTCTGCCTTTCACTAACGTACTGATCTGCTATAGATGATTACCCTACTTGCAGTGAAGGAGGGATACTTAATCGATGAGAGGAATGCACCTGCCTAAATCAGGTTATCAAATCCTGATGTTTGACACTGCTTTCCCAAATACAGCAGTAAAAGCCACATTATCTGGCACCTTACAAACTGGCATGATCTATTAACTGGCATGCCAGCTTGTAAGGTAAAAGTGAAACCGGAAGTGCCCACCGTGGCACTTCCCGTTTCTCCAAGTCCCCATGGCCTGGGGCATAGCACCTTGAGCGGGGGGCCTCCCTCCCTGTCCCCCAGCATACTGACGCAGTGGGAGGGCCGGCAACGTGGTGGGAGGGGTGGTGGCGCACCGGACGCAGCAGGAGAAGCGACAGCCTGAACAGGCAAAGACACCTGTTTGGGCCTCTCAGGTAACCGGCATATTTGGTTATCCGGCATCCCCCATTCCCCACAGGTGCCGGATAACAAAGCTTTTGCTGTACTGTGTTTGAATGGCCTTCTGTAAGTATATTAGTTTATATTTGTTACTAGAAATTTGGTGGTGGTTATCAGATTTTCTAAATCATTTAACACAGAACTTTTTAGTCAATGACAGAATATACTTCTGTTGAGCAGCTCATCATTCAAAATCTAGAAACTTTCTGTAATCTTATACTCCTAGGAAGCACTAAGACTTCAACAAGATGTGAGGAAGAAGAAGCAAGAAATCTTAGAAAAGCATATTGAAACACAAAAGGTAAAATGTTAAACGTTGAATGTCTTTGATTTGAGTAAGATGGTAAAAATGAGTTGAAATCTGACTTGTAAAATGTCAATAACTTTCATTATTAGAATAATTAGAAATGTGTAGGCATGGATTGCAGTCTTTCTTTAGGGACACTATTATTGACAGTGTTCTGGTTCTGACTTTCATCCTGAGAGAGAGAGTGAGATTTGCATAAATATAAGTTTTAATCTTAACTGGGGGAGACAGTTCTCCCCGTGGTTGTTATGAAGTGGCTGCTCCCTTGGTTCCTAGATCTTTCCAACCATTTTTTTTTTCCTTGGATGCCGTCAGCAAAGAAGCCACATATGACTTCCAGCTGTTGCTACTTCTGAACATCTTGCAGTCTTGTTCCTTAAGTATCTATAGTTACTGATCTCTGAAGCATCTTACTCTTGTCTTGCTTTGTTGCTAACTATAGTAAAGAGCTTTTGCATTTTGCATTTGTAAAGAGCATTTTTACAGTAAAAATGCTTTTGATACTTTGCTTTATTTGTCCTCATAGTGCCAAGTCTGTCAGCTTTATGGTTTGGTGGTGAATTGCTGTCCATACCAGTATTCTGTAGATCAGGTTGTCCTTGGCACTAAGGCTCAGAAGTAAATGTCTGACAAAGTTCTGTTCCAGATGGTGAATGCGACTGCTTAGTACCCTACTACAATTGAGCATAATATACAAGAGTATAAAATGTATCTGGAAAATCTTTAAAAATATTTTATAAGCATTGTTTAAGTTAAGACATAAAAAAGTAACTTTTAAAATTGAACAGATGTTGATTTCAAAATTGGAGAAGAACAAAGCCATGAAATCAGAAGACAAAGCAGAAATTATGAAAACACTGGAAACGCTGACAAATAGCATTACCAAGCTAAAGGATGAATTAAAAGGTGTGTCATCTGGAGGACCTCCTCTGAAAAGCATGAAAACTAAGGCTCAGGTACTCTGTTTTTTATTATAGAATTACATGCTCATGTTTATTAATTAGAAAAAGAGTGAATATTTGAAAAAAAAAATCTGTCTAGATTGACTGATAATTTAAATACACAATTACATAAGATTATTCTGTATGTTTCCATCACTTAAAGAAGCCACAGTACTTGTTTGAAATTTGTTATCTGCTGTTGTTACTAGGTAATACTTATATCCAAAATATATCATAAGAATTAAAATCGTGCGCGCACACACTGTCTTTGCTGCTTATCCCAAGTAACTACTCAATTTCTCCTGTTTGGGCTTTTTAAAAACAGCAACATTAAGAGAAATACCATATTCCTTCAGCTATAAAATGCACTTTTTAAACCAGGTATTTCTTTCAATAATTTCCTGAGTCTTGAATTCAAGTTAAATTAAAAAAAAAAAAAGTTAAAGTTTCTTTATGTATCAAAGATATGTTATCCTTGTTAAGACAAGGTTCCTTGGGTGAATTTGATATCTTTTATTAGACCAACCCAAATGGTTGGAGAATAGTTATTAAGCAAGCTTTCGGGTTCAAAAACCCTTCGTCAGGCTAAGGAAGCTTCAGCAGTTGGTGTGTGCTCTTCCATCCATCCTTGTCTGCCTATGTTCTTAGACCAACACAGCTACAACCCATTATCCTTGTTAATGTTTTTATTTTGTTAGTTTGTCATAAAATTCAGGTTTATCTTAAAATCAGGAGTGTCTTTTACTCAGAGGAATGCAGCATATCTTAAGCAAAAAGTTGCATTGAAGTTCAGGGTCAGATTTAGGTTTGTTTCATGTTCTAAATTACTCTTGCCTAGGTTGCAACCTCGTGTCCTTTTCATTCTTGATTATGTAACAGTACTGTCAAATAAAGAGTGGCTTGTGAGGAGTAATGTAGTACATAGATATTTTACAGATATCTCACTGAACCTTCCCACTTTGCATACTGCTTAATTCTTGCATAGTATTCTCAATTTCTTTTAACTACTTAGAATGGGTTTTGACTTGAGAGGTTTCTTTTTCTCTGTTTGCTTTTCTTTTTGCTGCTACAAAAGACTGATTACTTTGGTCTTTCCCACAATGTAAAAATCAGCCTCCAACTCTGCTTTCTGACCTAGTTATATTGCCTTTTAATGACAGATTTTTTTTGCTATCTGTGGGGAGGGTATGTTATCCACTACCATTATAAAAAGATTTTAAAAGGCCTAGTGAAAGAACAGTGTTACAGAATTATATCAGTCCTTTTATAAATGAGTAACCCCAATTGTTTTCTCTTCTGCTCTAGCAACCAGACAAGGAGATACTTAAATAAAAAAGAGAAGGTTTTAAAAACTATTGATGGTATTCTTAAAAGTGTTTGGTACTTCTCTAGAGGACCACAACCAATCTTGATCTCCTCCAGCTATTCTGATCTGCAGCTCTTAAAATGTTTACTTCTCCCTTCTAATGTGTTTGTTTTAGGAAGCTCCTCTTTCAGGAATGGCCTTGAATCCAGTCTGTGGTGAAGTCTTAAAGGACCTTCAACCATATATGTGAGCAAAAAACATGGAGCAATCTGCTTAAGAGGCAGATCAAACTTAAAAAATAGTAACTACAAAATGATGGTGAAGTACAGATTTGATGCATAAATATTGAGGTGACCTTGCTCATGGCTTCATTACCTCATCTGTTATGCTGATAAAATTTTATGGCATGTATTTTTATTTTAGGTATCACATTAAAAGAATTGGTCCTGGAATTTGTGTTAATTTTTCAGTGTGGGCATCCTGAGACAGTGGAACCCTGATATTGCTGTATTTTGATTAGAAACAATATGTGGGTGTAAAATGTATATTAACATTTGGAAAAACAGGTTTCTCATATCTTCTGCAGCTAGCGACCTCTTTCAGGTTGAGATGTCCTAACGTCTCTTCCCAAAGAGCTCTAACCTTATCTTGAGGACAAATTGAACTGTAACTATGCCAGAAATAACAGATGTTAAAGAATGAACTCCGTTATAAATGAGGCAGTAACTTGCAAATTCATTCTTAAGTATAATTGATACAAATTTAAGTATAATTAATAGAAACGTTTTTTATAAGGTTCAACTGGGGAAATAATTCAGCATGAACATGATTTTAATCAGAGAGTGCTAGCAATACCATGTTTTGTGTTGCATCTCAATTTATAGTGAGAAAACTTGCAGAGATAAAAGTGGGATGAGAACTTGAACTTATTTTCAATTAAAGTTTTCAGAGTTGGTTAGAAAATGGCAGATACGTGAGTTAGAAAATGGCAGATATGTAGTTTTGTGACTGGAGAATTATCAGTTTGTCTTAGCAGTGCTCCAGGAGGTTCTGGAGAAGAAAATAGTCCCAAGTAGGTATAAAATAAGAGTGGGTGCTAAACTGTGAATTGTGAGTAGTCAAATACTGTGACTAGGTCTTTATTTTTCTGAAGTCTGAAATGAGAGGAAGCAGTTCAGGACTAGTCATTTCCATGTTTTTTGCTGAATGTTTGTACTTGTCCTTAAATGGACAGAAAATTCATGTTCCACCCCTGAAGCTTGTTTAGGTGGCCAAAGATGTCTGACATGCAAGTTAAATTGCCCTGGAAGAGAATTATTGAAGGTATCAACAAGAGGACACTGTACACCATTAAGGGAAATCTTTGCTTTGCTCTTAATTAAAGACAAAAAAAACCAAAGAAAAAGCACCCTCATGAGAGCCACCTTTACTTCAAGTGATAGAGGTAGGGGAAGGAATCAGTCATCTGAACAAAGTAAAAAACAAAACAAAAAACACTTTGCATTACTTGGGTAACTTCTTTTTGACGTTTACGTTAACATCATTGCAAAAGGACCTTGTTGCTGGGACTGTAAGCAGATGTCACCTTTGCCCTGCAATAAAATTTTCTGTGGTGAGGCAAAATACGAACATGCAAATATCTTTACCTCTTATTGCACTACAGATGCCCAAAGAGGGCTGTGCCAGCAGTTCCTGGGAACAGGTTTGCCACTCCGTTGCGGCAAATGTCCATACCCTTCTGGCACAGTACGCCAGTTTGGAAGCATGTATTCAAGTTGGGGTGTCGGGTATCTGGGGCCATTATTCTATAATAATAACCCTGTGGGGCAGTGGCTCTGATCAATGTCTATACCTGCAAATCAAGCAGATCAGCTATGCTGGGGATACATCCTGGCACAGCCGATCCTGGCAAAAAAAACAATGTCTTCGTAGCATTTTCTTAATGCTTGAAGTTGGGTAGCAAATGGAGCCTTGAAAACTTAAGGTGGTAGATGCAGTGCATTAGATCAATGTGACTGTGCCACACAGATTGCAAAATGTTGCTCCCACTGAATGTGGAAACCTCTGACTGCCACCTAACTTGCCTTAATTAGTCCTTTTCATCTTTTGGATCCTGGTCCAACTAAAGGGTGGGGGGGGAGGGCAGGAGGAAGGGGAAATAAAAGCATCAAAAAATAATGTTTCCCAACTCCTGAACCTATATAACCTCAGACTCCATTGTGTGCTTTGTGAATTTGAACTGCGAGTCATGTTTCTTGAGTTTTGAAACAGTTGACTTTGGACATCCTGGGCCATGTGATGAATACATGGCAAAACAATATGTGAAAAACTATACAAAAAGAAGTAGTTTATTTCCTGTGACTTTTTTGAAACAGTCTTGCACAGGAAAAGATGAAGATTTTGTAGTACTATTTGTCTTATAAAAGTCATGTAATTTGAGAGATAGCAAGAAAAGATGTCTGTAGGATGTTCATGTTGGCATTATCAGTTTGAGTAATCCAGCCTTTTCTTTTCTTTTTCAAAGCCTCAAGTTTTCTTCTGAAAAATCTTCCTCCTTTATCATTCAGTGATGGACATTTGGTTTCTAACTCTCACACTGTCACCATACCTGTGAGGTCTTCATCTCTTACAGTCAGCTCTTGAGCACATGACACATTGGTTTAAAATCAGCATATGTAAATATAAAATAATTTGCGCATGTTCTTTTTATTTGATGTGTCATTGGAACAAATGGTTGCTGTCTTTTCCAGATTCTCAAATTTGAACAAAATTCCATCAAATACGTGGTCATACGTGAAGGTCTCCTGTGCCTCAGACCTTAGTGATTACATCTGACACATCTGAATTTTGTTTGAGCAACACATTTTACCACGATCTGTATGCATGGGTTAGAATAACAGAAAATTAGGGTTGGAAGGGGCCCCAACCCCCTGCTCAAAGCAGGACCATCCCCAACTATTTCATCTTAGCCAAGGCTTTGTCCAACTTGGTCTTAGAAGTCTGCATTTGGTTTTGTATATTATGGTTTTTAACACATCATGCTGGGAGAAGTGAATCGGTGCATGTGCAAAAGGGTTCAAATGTTTTCGTAGCAGAGGTCTTGGTAGTGTACTGAACACATTTGTGACCTGCTTTTCTCTGCATTGAAGTACTGGTTGGACTTCTCACATTACTGAACTATAGTGGCTTTAAACTTGTTTGCCACTGGAGTGGATGCTGTCTGTTTTGCTTATCATTTTGTATACTGAATTGTCTTGTAGAATTCATGTTTTTGGCGCTTCCCTACCAAAACTACATAGCAGTGGCAGATCACATTTTGTTTTTCTACTTTGTTTCACCTGTTCAGTCAGTACTAGAAACCATGACAACATGGATCTTGAAAAAGCTCACTGCAAACTGAATTTCACTTTGCTCTCAAAACCTGCTATCATGTTTTGTTTTCTGAAGGATGATACCCAATGGAATAGAAATACTGCCTATTAAGTTAGAGCTAACTTAGTAAGATCTGAAAAGACACGGCTTAGATATAGACGTTACCCTTTTCTAGTTTTTGAATCCCCTTCTTTCTATGTTTAGCTTTGTCTCCTAAGATTCTACTTTAAGACACATGTACAGAAAAGGAGACCCTCACTGTAACTTTAACAGCCACCTAGCTCCCTGGAGACCGTATCATATTAGTCCTAGCATGCTGCATACTTTTAAGACAGCCTCACATGACTACCCTTTAGTATTGTGATGGACAAGCAGGACTGTGGTCACTCAGATTATTTCCCAGTTTGAGAGTAAGACATATATGAACTAATAACCTTTCTTGACTGTTTCTTAGATGCAGAAAGAATTGCTGGATACTGAGCTGGATTTGTACAAGAAGATGCAGGCTGGGGAAGAAGTCACTGAACTAAGACGAAAGTACACAGAACTGCAGCTTGAAGTATGTTTCTTTCCTTTTTTTTGTTATTTGCCATTTTTAACAGAGTGTTCATGTATTTTTTAATTAACTTGCAAGTTGCTTTACAGCATAAATTGTTGTATAATGAAGTTTCAAAGATGAAGCCTCATTTATGTAGGTTGTACGCAGCCATTTTCTCTTAAACTTTATTGGAGATACTTCATATCTTCAGTTCCTGCACTCGACTCATGTTTTGATCACTTTTCTGTTCATATTTTGTACATATTTTTAAAAGCTGGCATTATTTGGTGTGTTATAGAGTTACAGCAGGTAACAGTTTTTAAAAGAGCCAATGTATTTTTTAATATTTGTCTATAGGTGGTGCTGTGGATGCTTATAAAGAGCTTAATGCTGGACTACTTTGATAATTCTTGTTAAAAAGAACATCTCTCTTAAATAATTGTCAGCATGAAGAAACATAATCTTGATCAAATTAAAATGCTAGAGAGAAACAGTGTCATCCTGTTAACTGGTTTTTAAGAAGATATAGTCTAACTCCTGAGTTGTTTTTTTTTTAACATTTATATAAATCAAACTGGATCAGGAAATGTTCCAAATACAAATTACATGTCTATTTCTTTTTTTAAAACACTTGGAGAATAAACTTTTTTTTTTAATTGTATAATGCAACTTTTCTTAATCATCTTTATGATGTATGAGAGTGATGTATATTAAAATGCATAGTATATACTTACAATATAATCCTTTCTTTACTGTAGATTGGCAATGCTTTTTTGCTTAATTCTCTGCTAACTCAATGAAGTTTGACCATGCCTGTTAACCTTCCATATTGCCACTAACATGAACTTCAGGTGGCATTATTCTTTTGATGACATTTGGAATAGGGGCACTGAAATAAAGACACTTTAAGTGATCAGCAGTGACTATGATAAATGTTCTTATTTGTGTGTGGTTACAATTGGCTTGCTTGGCTGTCTTTTAGGAGAAGAGGCTTGTAGCTTTATACTACATTAGATATTTTACAATGCTTTAATAAAGTTATGATTTCTGTGAAGTGACTAGAAACAGTTTCATACATTGAAATACTTTCAGAAATCGAGACCTTTACTGCTACAGCATAAAGTTTGTCCCCCTTACTCTGAGTTTCATCTAAAATATTTCAATTCCATTCCAAAGTTGAGACCTGTTTCATTCAAGGAAATTAACTCATTTCTGAAACAGATACTTGGAAAAAATGTATAGATAGAAGATTTAATTATTTTTAACACCAAGTAGCCCATTTTGAGACATTTCTTAAAGCGGAATTAAGTGTCCACTGTGATTATAACATAACATTTAAATTCTGTCTTAATCTCTAACTTGTGTGCATCAGAGTTACTGATATTTTACATACAAACTTCTTAGGCTGCCAAACGAGGGATCCTTTCTTCAAGTCGTGGCAGAGGAATACATGCAAGAGGTCGGGGTACATCACGTAGCAGGGGGAGAGGAATACGAGGCCGGGGACGAGGAGTTCCTGTTCATGCAGTAGTGGATCACCGACCAAGGGCATTAGAGATCTCTGCATTCACAGAAAGTGATAGGGAAGATCTCCTTCCTCACTTTGCGGTATGTAATTACTTCAGTTTTTCTTTTCTTTGGATGATGATGCCTTGTGGTGGAGCACTGGAAAAATGCCCAAAGAATGGTTCTAACTAACTGTTAACACCACTGTCTCCCAGATTGTGCTTTAACGATCTCTTAGCACTATTAACCCTTAAATGGAACGTGAAATATGAACACGGACAACTCGGTGTCCTAAAATCAAAGTCTAATTCATTAATACAACAAATGTTAGCTTAGCAGTTTCTATATACAGAGGGAGAAAAACAGTACAACGATCTCACCCAATCCCAGATGTTATTTTGCTCAAAAGAGAAGACAGCTGCTGAGTTCCTGAAAGCAAAGGGTGCATCATTGACTAAAACAGTCCAGACAGGTGTTGAAGGCTGGATTTATGACAGCGACACACACAACTTTCTTGCTGCCTCCTTTTAATGCTTTTCTACAACTTCATTCCTTTTGATGTCTCCTCGTGTTCCCATATTTTATTCTGTCAGCATATTCCTTTGTTCAGCAGACCCACCATGAGTACACCTCTTAATTTGGCCTTTTTCTGGTATCTTACTTTGGGCATTATCCATTGGTCTCCCTTATCTTTCATTAACATATCCAATCATTTCATCCCTCTGATTCAGCCAGTTAGTGCCAAGTTCATTTAATTTGAGCTGTTAACAAATATTACTATGTTGTGTTAGAAAAACTTCTCACAGTGATAGAAAAGGAAAGAAACCTCATGTGAGCAAACGGAAGGTCATAAGCTGCTTGCGGGAGGCAAGACCAGTTGATATTGCAGACACCAGCAGAATGAAAAGTTCAGATAATAATGAGGCTATACAGAACTTAAGCAATGATTAAATAAAGCTGAATCTAAAAGAAAACTTTAAACAATACTGTAATTCACTACTCTGTAAACAGGTGCAACTTTAAAGCATAAAATATGACAAGCTTCCCCAACACTAACCTCTGTGCCTGAAAGCTTGTCTAACATCTCTCCCAAATGAATTGTTGATCCGTTAGAAGATATTACCAAACAGACTTTGCTTATTGAAGTTAAACCCAATTTTTAATTAAACAAAATATTCTAAAATAAACCGTTGGCTTCTGACTCTCCCTGGCCAGTTAAAAAAAAAAAAGTAATTCCTTGAAAAGGGGGTTGGGAGATGCTGCTGAGGAAAAGACTTTCAGGTGTTATAATTAGGCATCTACTTAAATCTCACTGGCCACTGATTATTTTCAGGAGACCATTGTGTTGGCAGCCACCTCTTTTGCCAGGCACTTTTTGTACGGGCAGCTCCCATTTTTTTCACTCCCCTTTATGCAACTCGTTGGCCGAGAGCCTGGCAGTATCCCCACCCCTCATCTTTTTTTTTATTTTGGTAGCCACAAACAGCTGCTGGAAAAAAAAATCCTGCTGGGGTGGAGGGCTAACTTGAAGTAGCAGAGAGAATGGGAGTGGGGATGACTGTGGGACAGGTGATGGGCATAAAATGAGCACCAGACTCGCGATTTTCTCTGCTCCTTCCCCAGCTCCTGCTGCTTTAGTTTAACCCTCCTGGGTGGGTCTCTATTTCCATCTGCCCTCTCCCACCAGGCATAGCCACATTGCCCAGGGCCCCAAGATGGCTTAGCATTGCAGCCCTGCCTGACCAACCCATTCTCCCCCAGCCTGGACCCTAAATAAAAGCATATTCACACCTCATCTGCTGCAGCCTTCCTCTTCATTCCTCTTCAGGTGCCCTTCTGATTCTAAGTGCTAGTCAATACTTTTTTTTCTGGTTAGATCCAGCATGACATTACATGCTGGACAGAACAGTTTGCCACCATCTGCCTGAAGAGTCCCTTCAGGGTACTGCTTCATACAGTCCGTGCACTTTGCTTTGTGGACTGTCTTCTCGCTCAACCTGATCTTAAGTGCAGCAGCCAGCCTCACTGTGCTGTGTGCTCTTTAAATCCTCCCAGTCTCCTGTGCTGCCCAGTGATTGGGTCAGTCAGCATGCTGATTGGCTTAATCACTGAGCCTTGCTGGGAGAGTGTACTTTCTACAGGGTCCCTGTGCTGCTGCTTGTGCCAGTGAGCTGTTCCCCCTTCCCACCCCCGGTGATTTTTGTCAGTTACTGGCGGGAAGAGCATTTTCCTGCTCTTTAGGGAAAGTGGGGATTGCCTGCTTTTCCTGTAAAACGCAAAAACTCGATTTAAGTAGATCCCTAATTATAATATAACTGTTACAACTGCGTGCTTCTGTAGATGTAAGTTAGTTAAATCACTGTAACTTTGACCCTGCAGGGGTTGGGGAGGGAGTGCAGCTCCCTGCTGCTATGTGGACCCCCAGGGGAGGCATGGGGGGCATGTGCATCCTTGGATTTGTGCGTGGGCCCATTCCCTCCCTCACTGTGGGACCTGGATCTGCACCGCCTATGCCCCTTCCCTCCACTATGTCCCTTCCCCACCACAGACTTACCGGCAGGATGCTACTGTCCAAGATGCTGGGCTGCATTCCTGTAAACCAGTTATCAACACAGCCACACAGAGAGAAGGGGGCTTGGCTATATGGGAGCAGGGGGGGCAGTTGTACCCCAGCTCTGACCTGTCCCACAGGGCTTGGGGTTTAGGCATCAGGGAGAGGTGCCAGTACTGCCACTGTTCCCCCACCATCAAATTTCCTGACCTTTGAGGAGCCCTGTGTGCTGGATTCCAGGGCTCCATGGGCTGGAGGTTGAGCACCCCTGCTCTGGGACATACTTCTAAAAGATTGGAGTCACTTCAAAATTGCTTTAAGCGTAAATAAGAAACTTTGAGGGGGAATACCCATAGGTTTATGTCAAGGGTGTCAAACAAATGGCCTAGCCCAGAGGCTGGGTTTGGCCCATGAAACTGCTGCATCAGGCCCGCAGGTAGTCTGGTGGGCTACTGGAAATGCACTTAACCCTCAGCTCTGCACTGCTGCCCGCCCTTGACACTGTTAACAAGTGAGTGCTCTGTGCTGCCACGTGCCCCCAGAGCCATACTACCAATCAAATGTAGCCTCACAGATCTGGCGTGAAGGAGCCCCTGAGGTCTGGGTCTAGCTCACAGCGAGTTTGACATCCCTGACTTACGGAAAGGACCCAAACAGTTGCAGTATGCTGCAGGGTTTGAGCTGTGTCAGAAATGCATGTGAAAATAAGTGTTTTAAAAAAAAATAAAAATATAGAAATTTACCATTGCCAAAGTCATTTGGACATTTATCACTTTTTTTATGTAGATTGTTTGAGTACATATGAGAAGTACAGTATTTGCGTAGAAGAAAAATTTCAGTTAGTTTTTTTTTCTCATATTAAAAGCAATATGGTGAAATTGAAGATTGCCAGATCGATGACTCTTCTCTTCATGCAGTGATTACTTTCAAGACAAGAGCTGAAGCTGAAGCTGTAAGTATATTCTTTCAGTTGAAAGTCCTTTAAAAAAGTTCTCATTAAACTTGCTTAAAATTATCTCAGCTTAAGAATTAAATATGTTTTCAAAATAGTTTAATATCATGTTTACTCATTTTACTTGTTTAGTATTTTGGATGCCTATTTGATAAACAAATTTGATTCTAGAGTAAGACTAGATACTCAAGTCCATCTTAAAAAAAAAAAAAAAAAAAAAATCACCAAATGTCTGAAGCTGCTGTTTTTCCTGAAAGCCATAGCAAAAAGGAAACTTAAACCGCTTAGAAGTATAAAGTACAGATTGCCTGGAGAGCCCAGTAGAAATATATGACAGAACCTTACTTGTTAATTTCTCCTTACCTAGATTTCCCAAAGTCTTAATGTTTTCACTGCTGTTATTTTGTTTTTTTGAAATAAATGATCATGAAACAGCTTATTCAAAGATTTTGTTTTATGCACTGTATTTACTCAAATACAAGATGACCCTGATTATAAGACGAACCCCCAATAATTATATTCTATAAATGGAAAATTTATAAATGTGATATAATTTTCCACGTATAGAATCTAATTATTGGAGGTTTGCCTTGAATTTGTCCCCTTGTCATTGCTACAGTAGGAAAAATAAATTGGGGGGGGAGGGGCTGTGCTCCCCTCCCATTCTTTCTCCTGCAGCCCCTTGCCTTCCTCCTTACTGTCCTGTCGGACCCCGCTTTCCATGAGCACATGGAAGTGAAAACTAAATTTGAAAATGCTGACCTTGAAAGAAAAATAGCTGTAGTAATTTTCATATAGTACTAATAGACTTAGTCTAGAATTAATGCATGTTACCTGTTTTGAAACTGCTGCAAGTGTAAGCACAGGTACTCCATAAACACACTTAAACAGCATTTTGAGTGCCTATTACTTATCGTACAAACTGTGCATGGTATTAGTCCAGAGCCGAAAGGTACTCAATTTACTGTATAGCTCGTTGGGCTGGGCCCCAGCAGATGCAACAATTTTTCAAGCTCTGGTGACCCCACAGCTCAGCACTGGTCAGTATATGTATGTACTCCAGATAACTGCCCTTTCCACCCCACTCCCTATAAAAAAAAAAAAAAAAAAAAAAAATGCATGTGCTAATTAGTCATCCACTTATGACTGGATCCAGGTGTTCTTGTCATGAGTCCTGGAATCCTCCAAAATTTATATGCAGATGAAGCATATAGCAACGTGATCTGGTTTCACATCCTGGAGCGTGGGGCTGTGCTAATCCATATGCAACAGGTTTGGGGCCCCATTTGTTGATGTTCGCCAGACATTTAAGGCTGGTGAAGAAATGGGAGTTATTGAAATGAGAAAGAAAGGCACAGCGCAGCTGTTGGAATGAAGAGGAAGTCAAGCTGTATTCAGTGTAGTGGCTCACCATGTCTTTAAAAAGAGTCAGTTGCTGAGGGGGACTGCGTGCAATAGACACTACCAGATTTATTATTCAGATGGGCTGCACTAACTTCTCCTTAGGAGAAATACCGTGACCATAAAGGTGGTTTTCCTAGGGCAGGGGACATACCATGAACGTGGCAGGGGGCACTCTGGTCTGCTTACGGACAGGACTCCCTGCAAGAGCCAGCTTCCAGTGGCAGGATTTTAGCTACGCACCGACTATGGAAATAGGAGACTCCTCCCTAACTTGCTTCTACAGCCATACGACTGAGGGCAAGTGAAACAAAGGCATCCGAACCACAGGTCTTCAGGCTTGGGCTTGCACGTAGGAAGCCTGCCAAAGGATTTGGAAGTATCTGAAGCCCCAGGTTCAGGTGGAGGATACTTGCCAGTAGCAGGGCCACATATGGTTCTTGAATGATTCACATGGATTTGGAATTGATTTGGCTGATTTGACTTGGGACATGAAAAATTTTCCTTTAAAAAAAAAAAAAAAAAAGTTTGCCCGCTATAGATCATGTATTTTATAATCGTGCTCATTTCTGGCTGATTTTAATCAAACTTATAGTTGGTTTTCATTACTGAGCACATGCTACTTTTACTGGGAGGTCAAAGATCAGCAGTGTATTTAGTGAGACTTCCTTGTATGTGAATTTAAGATGAGGGGTTTTTCCTCATGCTGATTAGGAAGGAAAATAACCTTATTTTGTGTTTGAGTAAATATAGTATTTTTTCCATTTCTCTGTATTTTACTTTGACATATTGGCAAGTAAAGTTATGTCTAGTTCTAGGACTGTGTTTAGACTAAAGATCTATTTCACTTTTTTCAAGTAACTAACTTATCCAAAAGATGATAGAGTATGATTACTGAAATGTTGATGTTGTAAAAAGTAAATTACTCTGAATTTACCGTTGAGTTGCATTTGATCATTTAAGTTTGCTTTGAAATTTTGCCTGTTTATGGTGTTGCTAGTATGACCAGTATTTTAACTTCATACTTGTACAACCTGTATTTCCCTCAAATATTCAAAAAAATATAAAGAAGCTGTACTTGTTAATAAATATGGAAGCTATATAGACTAGTGATGTAATCACTGGGACTTGGGTAACCTAGTTTGTTTCCTTGCTTATGTATATATTTTGTATGGTTTTAGGTAAATTAATAATGGTACTCTTAGTTTTCAAGAATTGAGGATAAGTGCATTCAAAATTGTGAAGTCTTCTGATATTAAGTGGGGCCAGCTGAAAATGTTTGGCAATAAGGACATGCGTATGCTGTTTAAGGCTGAATGTGAATTCCTCCCTGACTAGCCTGATCCACCTATCCCTGTTAACATTGTATTATACAGCCCGCACCAAAAGTTTTCTTGCATATGGTACTAATATTTATCTTGGGTTCCTTCACACAATGCAAAATGCAATGAATCAGTTTGCCAGATCTTTGTTACTTCTGGACTTCCTTTTATTGCCCATAAATAGAAATAAGTGCTGAAGGGCCAGAAGTCAGGAAGAGGGGATGTGTCATTGTAACATGGCAGACTTTCTGTACACAAGATCTGCAGCATATGGTTAAGTTCCAAACACTGCAATAAGGGGCAGGCTATGAGGTGAGTGATGGCAAGTTAGATCTTACACCCAAATCTTAACCTTACCTACTAGGTTCAGGATGAAGAGCCACTGGGGTGGCTTAAGGGTTTATGATATAAATCTGAAGCCTGTAGCCTTTTCCCAGTGCAGGCTGAAGCTAATGAACTG
>NW_005842283.1:1359880-1375092 GCF_000455745.1 Alligator sinensis | reverse complement strand
CTTTCCCCTTGCTGGCCCTGAGAGTGGCTGGCTCTCAATTCCCAGTATCTCTGCAGCAAGATGTTGAAGAGTAGTAGGCTCCGCAGTGGAGTGCTACAGGGTGGAGGGGTGGCATGGCACTGCTCTGTGAGACTGATCCCCCCTGCCAGATGGGAGCTCTTTTTAAGCGAGATCCGTCCTGTGGGCCATAGGTTTCAGACCCCTGATTTAACTGATCAGCAGGGCTGATCTCAACCCCAACTTAATGTCAGTCCCAACTATCAATCTGGACAGAGCATGAGAAAATATTAAAAAAGGAAATAGAATTCTCATTTCCTCAACGGCTCTGTTTCTCTAATGGCTGGATCAAATCAGTTATCACAATCAGAAGCTAATTTCTTCTTTCTTCAAAAAGAAAATAAGAATAAGAAGAGAAGATGGGGTTCTAAAACATGTAAATTTCCCCCTTTTTTTATATTTGGAGGTTAATGAGGGGTTGTCATCTCTGAAGATATCTAGTCTCTTAACTGGTATTCTTTGAATTTTAGCCTACTGAATAATTTCTGAATCCTTGTGCTTCATCATGTTCAAATATATTGGAAGTGCAAGGTAATAATATCCTTAAGGGAGTTGAGATTTTTTGCTTGGATAAAGTACAGTCTAAAAATGTCTGACATGTTGCTATATAACTCATTTTTATCCACTTAGGGAAATAAGTAGCACATTTGTCCAGAAGCTTTGCAAAAAAGAATCACTCATGAAGAGACCAGGCCTGAAAAATTTGTATAAAAGTTTGTATAAAAAATCTATACAAAACTTGTCAAAATTGTATAAAAATATATATACAAACATTAAAAGTTGAAAGCAATTCAGGTGCCTCTTTAAAACAGTTATTGATCTAATAAAAGATATCAGATTTACCCAAAGAACCTTGTCTGTCTTTAAACCAGAAACACTGGTGATTGCAAGAATGTTGTAACCCTTAACGTCAACATGATCTGAAAATTTATAGAAATTCCCATGGAGTCAGTGAAATTATCTGAGAGAATTTAAGCTCTGAATGTGTTTATTGTTAAGTAATATAGTCTCCCACAGAATTCTCATTAAGGAAATACAGACTAGACAAAAAATATAGTAACATGGGTACATAGTAACGTACAAAATGATTGGATCATTGTGCTCAGCAAGTTGTTCAAAATGGCTTAACGTCTAGTTGGGAGGAAGTATCAAGTGGAGTTGCCCAGGGGTCTGTCCTGGGTCCACTGTTCTTAATATCTTCATTTGGATTATGGGATTGAGTGCACTCTTAACCAAATTTGCAGAGGACATCATTTTGAGTAGAGTTGCAAACAGTCTGAAGAGTTGGGCTAGGATCCAAAATGACCTGGATAAACTTGAATCTCATCTGATTGATGAGAATTTGGACAAATTCTCAACTAGGACAAGCCCAAAGTCCTGTGGGATGGAATAATTACATGCACAAATACAGACTGGGGAATGACTGCCTAGGCTGCACTGCTGCAGAGAAGCACCTGGGGGTTACAGAGAACTGTAAGCTGAATATGAGCCAGTAGTGGACTCTTCATCTCTGGTGATGTCTTGCGCAGGGTACTGTGTGTGGGTTTGGGCCCCATACTTCAAGAAGGATGTGGACAGTGTGGAAAGACTCTACCAGAGAGCAACAAAAATGATGAGGGGTCTGGGAAGTATGACTTCTGAGGAAAACCTTAAGACCTAGGGTTATTTAGTCTGCATAAGAAGACTGAGGGAAGATTTAAAACCCATCTGAAGGACCATTATTGGAACAAGCTACCTAGAGAATTTGTGGACTCTCCATCCCTGAAAGTTTGCAAAAGCAGTTTAGATGGACACTTGATTGGGATGTTTTAATTAGGAATGATTCTGCCTTGATCAGGGAGCTGGACTAGACCTTGTGAGGTCCCTTCCAGCCCTACTTTCTTTCCCCCCACCAGTTGGGAGCTCTGCTCAGCTGAAAACACCCCTGGCCACATGTTCTATTAGTGGCATGATAGAAAGCAACTACAAAGTTATTTTACACATTTTGTGGAATAACTTTGTAGCTTAGTCCTCTTTTTATCACGCCATTAATTGATTGACTGTGTGGCCAGCTGACTACTTAAGGTATGATTAACTGGTTAATCACAGTTTAAGTATAATTTGTAGATGGGGCCTTAGTTCTCCTTTTCTGAGTACTAAGCATTACCTTTTTCTTGAGACTTGGAAATGAGTTCACAGCCCCAATGTCTTATGCTGCCAGGATCAGCGACTATATCTCAGTATCTTAAGAACACCCTCTTATAGAGTTCCTACTCCATGGGCCCTGGGTCCACAGCTTACCTCTTTAGGACTGCATAAGAGAATCAGGGATTCAAACCTTTCTTTTAAGAAAACCCAAAACTTAATCTCTTGTTACTCTGTCTAGATCTGTGTGTTCTCTTCTGCTAGGTAAAATGATGAATACCTGCATGCATTATTCTCTCTGTTTTTTCACAACTTAGTGAGTGGTCTTTGGTCTTAGACCAGAGTCCTCAGAGGAGTCCAGGAATGCTTTCTGTTCTGCACGTGCCCTCTACTGTAACCTGTAGCAGCTGTCTGTCTTGTGTAGCTAGTCTTCTTCCCACAGCAGCTAATCTCCTTCCTTTTGCTATAAAAATACACATATATGACTGCCCTCCTCTACTCCAGATGCTCTTAAGCTTTAGTGTTTATGAGCCAGCTTTAACACCTGATCTTGTTTCTACTTCTTGGGAAATTCTACTGCTCCAAATCTTACCCTGCAGACAGCCTTCAGTTATCCAGTTGTTCTAAGACAGGGGTTGGAAACCTTTTAGGAGTGTTGGACCAAATTAATGGAGCAAACATAAGCAACTGCTTACCTCCCCTTTCCCAGCCACTGCCACATTGCTGTCTGGCTTCTGACATCCTGTTTGCATGAGCCCAGTAGAATCACTTGGCTGACCCCCATTCTAAAATACTCCCAGGTTCATGAGAACCATCAAGATGCAATGCTCTTCCATGGTCCCTGGTCTGTAGAATAAGCAAGATAGCTGCAATAACAAGGACAACTTTACTTAATGAGCCCCAGTATAAAACCTTGTGTTTAGTTGTTTATTAAGTTGACAAACTTAGTGACTGACCCCTTGCAGGTTCGGAGGTGCCCTTTGGTATTGCTGTGTGAATCCATACCCTTTTATTAGCTTATGTGCTCGTATTGCTTGAGCTAAGAATTTCTTGGTGTATGTGTAAACTTCTAGTCTCAGCTGACCCATGTAGCTTCATATGAAGGGATTTTCCATTTTTAGTGTTTCTTTGAAAGCCTTAGGAATGACATACATAAGGTAGCAAAAGCAAGCATTTAGTAAGAAGATTAGGGAATGAGAGAATTAAGGCTTCCCCTAATTTGCCCCTTTTATATGTATGCAGTATGGTAATTTTTAATTACATGATCGTGGCCTCATTGAGTGCACAGATCAGATGGTGCTCAAAAATAGAAATGTTGTGAACAAAGCCATTGTCAATAGGATTCATTCTCTCATTTATTGTAGAAGTTGGAAAGTATACCTGAAAGGGGGGAGTGACTATATGACGTAAAAAAGGTTAGGTTTGTGATTAAGACCAGTTGCATTATGGGCTCTAAAACTGGATCGTTCCCCCATATGTGCCCGCTATAATGTTTGTGCAGTGCTGAGTGATTTCTTCAGATTTTCACAGCTGAGTCTCTGTGTGTTCTTCTGGTTGCCCTATTTGAGGGAACTAGGGCCTGGTTTGCAGAAGGGTTGACAAGGAAAACCATTATATGACTTTCAATGGCAAGGAAAGTCAGGTGAAGAATCTTTGAGCATCTAAAGTTGTTATAAAAATGCAAAGTGTTCTCAAGAACAAGGCCACAGAACTTGGAAGTTGGGCTCCAAAATAAATGTACATTTTTGGAAATTTTTACTTCAGACTGTTTCCCTTTTCATTAAATGGAGCTGTGTCCTCTCTTCAGGAAAGTCTTGTGAAGATGAATTCTCAGATACCACAGTGAAGATCACCAAATGCCAACAGGATACTTTCAAAATGTATTTGATACACAATTTAAATTTGTAGTAAGGAAGGCATGGGATCACACGTTGTGCAATTTTCATTCATTAAGAGCCATTTTGTGGTCACTAAACAAGGCAAGGGTCCATGAAAATGTTAATCATGCAACCAAAGTTTTTCCTTATAAACCAGGGGCTGAATTAACACTGAAAGTTTGATTATGGCGTGTCTTGACTTTGAGTACTTGGTTTTTGCAATGTTACTGGTTTTTTAACCTGCAAAAAATGATGCAAGAGACATGGCAAGTATTATACAAAGTATGTCTGCAATGGTAACTGAATTCATCTGTACATAATTTCACAAATTCTCGTTACTGATGATTTATACAATGAAGTTTTTCTGTAACCATGGGGAAAACTCATTCAACTTAACTACAAAGTAGGAATTGGCTGTCAGACATGGGTTTGGAAATCGTATGGAGGCCATCTCTATACTACAATTTCTTTCAGTAGGGTAATTGTCAGATGTGATCCCTAATCAGTATATGTTGGCAGCAGTTATGTAGGTGCAATTGTGGCCATATAATGTTTGTACTAGAACAGCTGGTTTAGCTTAAAAATGGGTGTCAGACAACTACTGTTACAAGTCCAAGGTTCAGCTTTATCAGTTTAGCTCCTCCCACATTATACATTTGCCAGTATAATAAACTTCTATATTCTAAAGTGGTAGAGCACTCGAGTGCAGGAATGGCCTATAGCAAGGGTGAGTCGCATATAGATCTCATGAGACGCACACAGATCCTGGGCAGTTCTGTTGCAGCTCCTTTTGAAGAGTAAGGGTGATGCATGTGATGTTGGGACCGGTATATGGGGAACATGACTTTTTGTCACTGAACAGCTTTTAGCCATGTTAAAGTGTTTGGCTGGTGGTAGGTAGTTTGTCCATCCTGAGAGGGAACCTAATTATGTAGACATTTCAAGAAATTCAGTTCTTTTAATACTTGAAAAATATTCTAATTAGAAAATGTGTGTCATTTACTAGGAAAGCAAATTTTAAGTTTAGTAATTAGCAATAAAAAATGAGACCTGAAGTAGTTACATCATCAGAAAACATTCTTAGAGGCTTGGTTCTGAAGGGAGTGTAGCTAATATTTTACCTTCTCAGATGAGAGAGGCTTAAATTTTATGATGGTGTACATTTTAGCCTGGAAGGGAGAGGAGGATTCCCTACTGTAAAATGTTGCATTTTTATGTAGCAGTAATTTCTTCAAAAGATTACAAGTTGTTTCTGAACCTAAATGTCACGTATAAGTACTTCTAAAAATTCTAGTTGTGTGACATTGTGATGAGACCATGGACGAAAAGCTCCTGAGCTGCATTTTAATAGGCATGGAATCTTTTAAATTTATCATAAATTTATATGTAAAGATTTAAAATTTATACCTGGGGACTTTAATATCACACAATTCATGTTCAGATGTCATTGAACATGTAATTGTTTCTACATTTCACATTATGCTGTACTTTCAGATTGTACTATAAATCTTTTGTGACTGTGACGGTTATTTCGGAATGTTGCTAACGCTGATTTATGCTAGTTCATGTTACTTTAATTTGAACATACTATTTCCAAAGCAGCCACTTAATGCATTGGGTACTTAGAAAGGCATGAATATCCCATAAGTTAAAATTTTTACACTTCAATTACAAAGGCTTTGCAAGAAGCAGAACATTTTCCAGTAGAATAAGTTATAATCACCAAGTTTAATTTTTTTTTACATCAAACCATTTGTATTTGTTGGTTGCCTCCGTTCCTTTAATAAGTTATGTATTAAGCGTTTTTCAGCTTTGTCAATTTTTGAAAGGTGAAACACCGATCAAAATGTTGCTCAAAAGCAGTAATATCAAGTACTGTTATCTACATATGATTCATGACTTGCTAAGCTTTTTTTGTTTCATCTGTTAGTTTTTGTGAACTCGCTTGATTATCAGTTCCTAAACTACAAGATAAAAGGTTATATTTAATAAATCTACTTAATTTTAAGCTGTTTATAATAGTTGGAATCAGCTTATGAAGGCATTGAAAAAAACCCTAGGTTTTCTTCAGGAAAACCTACTGCTCCTGATCAATTACTGAAAATTTTATTTTCCCTTGTAAAGATAATGCTAAGCTAAAATAAGTTTTTTACTTTAACTTGCTTTAGGCTGCTATTCATGGGTCTCGATTCAAAGGACAGGAATTGAAGTTGGCATGGAATAAGCCAGTTACCAATATGTCAGCTGTTGAAGCAGAAGAAGCTGAACCTGAAGAGGAAGAGGTAAGCTTGCGTTCCCTCTGTTTAATTTTTTTTTTTTGATAGTTGAAAGAATTTAGATTTTTCTTAAAAAATAAAAAAAAAATTGTTAATATCTGTGGATTGCACTTTTATTTGAAGCTTATTACTTATGGGCATAAATGGCTGAATGCTACCAACAGCCCATGTCTGCAGGCCGGATCAAATGGCTCCGCAGACTGGATGTGGCTCTCAGGCTATAGGTTGCCAACCCCTGGTTAATAGCAAAATCTAGAAACAGCAGAAAACATTGTTTTCAGGTTGACCGTTGCACATATACCCAAATTTGAGACTGGTGATTAATAAATAATAAATTAACATCTTCAGTTGAGCTTTCCATACATTAGCAAAGCTGAAGAATGAATGTGAGAGAAGATCCCCCTTCTATTTAAGTAGGTCCTGGCTAAAACTTACACACTGACAATTTTGTAGTTGTCAATCATTTCTTGGAAGAGTTTTTAGTTGTGGTTTTTAAAGCACTGCAAAAGAGATCAAATCTGTTGACAGTGTATGTACAGACTGAAGAGGAAGTTGATGTAATTTTACATAAATGTTGATGCCTGTGTGGTGTTGAATTGAGATGCACTATTATTTCCTTAGGACTTATTTGAGTGTGAGATTTTCTTTCCAAAACAGAGAAATAATTTTACTCTTGAAGGCCCTGATTTGAAAAAGATCAATTTGCCAAAAACGGAGTTTTAATTTTTTTAAACTGAGCTACACATATATTCATTGTTAAGGCTTTCAAGGAGAAGGTTCACTCTTTTTACAATAATAGAAGGTTTAGACAATCATAGTTTTTAACACCAGTATATATTCAATTTTAAAAACTGTCCAGAGATATTAGTTTATTCTTAGTTGTTTTGCCCATCCCTGAAGGTAAGGGTGATCTTCCTCTGGTTCACGGTACAGCATCTAGCCCATAGACCTCCTGGAATTTAGTATCTATATATACTAAGTGTCTTATATTTAGAAAAAGTTAAGTTTCAGCTTTTCCCATTGTTTTGTGATCTTAGCTTTACTCATCACTTAAATATTTTAATATTTATCATGTATGGGGAAAAAATACCGTTTTTCAGGCAATTAAACACTTGATGTTAACTATTAAAGTTGTTTGGTGATCAACTGATCATGGGAATAAGCCCTGTTTTTCCAAAGCATTTGATATCTATTTAAATTTGCATGTCCCTTTTGTATATGAAAATAATGTTTTTCAAGGTACCCTGGTAATTTTAAAATGGATTTTCTGCGTAAATCCAAGTTTTTCTCAGCTTTATTTTAAGTTGTGTTTGCCAAAAATGCACAGTGGCAGTTATTTTTCAGGATGTAATTAGACTAATGCTAACTTCATTCTCAGAATAGTTTAAAATCTAACTTTAATTTTGAACTTTTTTGTTTTACTATCTACAGTGCTAATTTTGCCTTGCACATTGAGCATGCTTAATTTTCCCAAACAATTTTGATATTTCTCATTTCTACTCTTTAGTGTTCTGAAGCATCAAAAAACCCCTTTTGAATATTGCCGTTTGAGATTTTCATTTGTGAGTTTCTTATTGAACTCATATTTATTGTGCAGAACTACTACCATCTACACTTTAAAGGTGTAAGGATTAGGGGGGAGGGGTTTCCTCAAGAATGTTTTACTTTTGTAGTGGCCAGTATGTAGCTCACTTTTTAATATTAGTAATAGTCTTTCTCCTGTTCCTAAAGTCTATAAGTAAAAGATTTATAACTGCTAGTAACATTTCCTAATCTTCTATTCCAGCTATTTAACACTGTATCTATTATTTTGGCAACCTTTCCTCCCAACTCTGTATACTTGCTGTATAATCTCCTTTGTAATTGTAAAATAGTTATATTGCTCTTGATTCCACTTAATTTCATGGTTGTCCTGTTTTTAAATGTTATTCAAGTATTAAATGTACCCACTTGATTCATGTTCTGTGATCTATGAGCTATCTAACTATTGCTGTTGGAGACCTTATTTAGCAATAGACATGTACAAATGCATATTGAGTGTGACATTTTAGGTCTTGTGGGATACAGTATCTTATTTGCTTAGCTGTCACTTGATTTTTGTCATTTCCATTAACAAATGAAATCACAGAACCAGTTTCTGTTCTGGATTAGATATTACTTGAATGTTTCTGAGAACCTAATAAGAAATGCTATCAAAAAAAAGTATTCAAGGTTGTTTTATTGACATCCGAATTATTTGTAAAGTACAGTCATACATGTCTGGGATCTGTGCCGTCAAGGCTGGATTTCATCTTCTCTGTTTCACAAGACTCATTTGTGTTATGACCAAAGACAACTCATGTATATTTATGATTTATGCCCATCTAGTTTGAGAGGCCAAATTGCTATTTCTGCAAGTACTCATTACTCAAATGAATGAAATTTTCTAAGTTTTTAGAAAGTCACAGAGGTGAGAAACTACTGCAGCAGAGAATGTCCCCATGTAGGCAAAGTGCTCTGTAAATTAGGACCCTAGCTTACAAGGTTCTTTGGGTAGATGTGATATATTTTATTAGACCAACTAAATAGTTGGAAAAAAAGTCTTTGCAAGTTTTCAGGCACAAGCACCCTTCTTCAGGTATTGTGAGACTGCTGTCGTTCTGAGATCTCCAAGGTAGAAAAGAAGCTTAAAAAAAGTGTGACAAGAAGTCTGTAAAAATGTAAATAGGTCTAAGTTGGAAAAACGATGGGTAGAGATGGGAGAGGAAGGAGGGAAAGGTGGGGGGAAAAGAATGCAGGTAGCAAGCTAATTCAGGTACCTGGTGGTTCATGTCAGGCAGGTTGTAATGTCATAAATTCAATATCTGTATTAAGTCCATGATCTTTTGTATCCAGTAGATTTATGAAGTGAAGTTTGTAGGCTCGTCTACAAAAGGTGTTTTGTAAGTTCCCTTTGAGGATTAGAACTAAGAGGTCAGAGATGGAGTGATTGTACAGTCAGAAGTGTGCCCCCCCCCCCCGGCCCGCCCCCGCAGGTAATTGGATGTTTTTGACTTTGATGGATTTTTGGTGTGCGTTCATTCTGGTAAACAGTTGTTTGGTTGCTCTTACATACTTTCCATTGGGGCATTTGGTGAACTGAATGAGATGTATTGTTTCTGGAGATGCAGGTGTAAGATGCAGGAATGGTTATGGCTCTGTTGTGGGTTGTGGTTATTGTGGGAGTGGTGGAAATTTGTTGGCAGGTTTTGCATTTCTTGTCCTGACATGGTCCGGATCCATTTGGGTTGGTTTGGGTCATAGAGAGTTTGCTTCTGGTGATGAGGTTTAGCAAGGTTTGGTGCTTGTTTAAAGGCTAGGATGGGTGGTTCTGGAAAATGTTTCTTTAAGAATTGGGTTGTCTTCTAGTATGGGTTGCAATTGTTTGAGGATTTTCCATGTAGGTTCCAGGGAAGGATGTTATGTCATAAATAATCATGTGCAATTCGTGGGGATTTTCTTTTTGTACTGCAGTAAATCTTCATGTGGTATCAGGTGGCTCTTTCCAAAGTGCGATCTCTCTGGGGGAAATGTCATTATTGGGTGAAAGCTCTTTTGAGATTTGTGTGGTGGTGATCATGGGTAGTCTCCTCAGTGCAGATGTGGTGCAAGATCTCTGATATCAGCGAGTGATGAGTTCTGCAGTTCTCTGCCTCCATAACTCAACAGTAATCTTTAGACACTGTTAGTTAAATAAAGAAATATGTAATTTAGGTAGTGAAAGGTTGTGTTTGGAACTTGGGAACAGTGGAAGGAAATGGATTATGATCTGTTCTGAAAATATGCTGCTGTCATCTCATGAGTCCTCCCAGAGACATTAAGCCTGAAGTGGAGCCCATAAAGAGGGATCAGAAGAAACAAGCAAACATATTTTATAATCTACTAAATTGCCATAGTTATCCTGAAGAGAACAGAGTCCTAGAGACCTGGTAGCTGCTTGTCTAGGAAAAGATGTTCTGGGGCACAGTTGACAAATGGGGGTTGCTCATCTGCTTAGTGACAAGATTCACGAAGCTTCCTTTTAGTTGCAAAGTAAAGTACTTTTTATTAAGAAGCCTAAGGACCAATTCACTATATATAGGTGGTTTGGATTTATACGGTTTAAAACCCTGGTAAATTGTAGAAACTTTCTAAGGATTTCTTAGAAGGCGAATTTGCAGAACATAGATTATTTTTGTTTTTCAGAAACTGAATGTGTAGATTAGAAGTTTACTCCCCCCTCCCCACCAATTTTCTGTCAGTTCTTAACAGTGTTGGTTTTTTAACTTAATTTAAAGTCTAATCATCCCCCCCCTTCTCCCTGCTGTGGCTATCATAGACTCATAGAGAAGGTGGGATGAAATGGACCTCCAGAGGTCATCTAGTCCAGTCCCCTGCCTGAGGCAGGATCATCCCTGTCCAAATAATCCTATACAAACCATAATCTAAACTCTACATAAGACTCCCCTCAACCCTGACGCAACACAGATCTAGCACCCTACCCTGCTACATGTAAAGCAGTGGAACCATGCCCCCTCTACAGAGGAAGGCAAGAACCCCAACAGTTCATACCAGTCTGGCCTTTCTGACCCTAAATATGGCAATCGGTCTGACCCTTAGCGGAGGGGCAAGACTTTCTAGCCAGGAACCTCTGGCCTTGGTCCCAGCAGGAGCACTGGAACACCCCAGTCAAAGTCCCCCACCTTGGCTGTAGCTAACACCCAGTGCCTTCTAAAAAAAACACTTAAAAACACCCTCAGACATGTAGCAGAAAGCAGTGGAAGTGGGGCAGGGGGAGCAACCAGTAAAGCCCAGTAGCTTTGGAAATGCACATAGTAGAGCATAGGCATAGCTCATCCCTGACCAGTGGATCTCCAACCTCTTCTGGAACACCTCCAAAGATGGAGATTCCACAACTTCCCTAAGGCAGTTGATTCCACTGCATCACTTCTAAAAGTGAAGAAGTTTTTCAGATATTCAATCTAAATGTACTTTGCTGCAAGTTCAGGCCATTGGTCCACATCCTGCTCTCTGCAGCAAGAGAGAAAAGGTGCTTCCCTTCTTCTTTATTGCAGACCTTTAAGTATTTGAAGACTGCTATCATGTTTCCTCTTAAGTGCCTTTTCTACGAGCTGAACATGCCTAGCTCCTTCAGCCTCTCCTCATATGACTTGCCTTTCAAGCCCTTGATCATCTTTGTTGCTCACCTTTGGACCTTAACTTCTCCACATCCTTTTTTTAAAATGTGGAGCCCAGAACTGCACACAGTACTCCAGATGACTGTCACCTCCTGTGTCTTGCACCTAATGCTTCTGTTGATTCATCCCGTAACTTCATTTTATGTGGGTACATCACACTGTAGTTGCATATTGAGTCTATGAGCTACCAAGACTCCAAAGTTGTTTTCCACAGTGCTGCCATCCATCTAGGTGTCACCCATTTTGTATTTGTGATTTTGATTATTCCTCCTGAGGTGTAGCGCCTTGCAGTTATCCTCCTTGAATTTCATCCTGTTAGCTGTAGCCCAACCTACCAATTTGTCAGGATCCTTCTGAATTACGATCCCATCCTCCAGTGTGTTCATAATCCTTCCAAGGTTTGTGTTATCTGCAAATTTGCTCAAGAAGCTTTCTGTGGCAACATCCAAATCGTTAACAACACCACCAGGCTCAGGACAGACCTCTGTGGGAGTTCACTTGAAACCTCCTGCCGTTCCGAAATAGACCTGCTGATGATTACCCAGCGCTTGCCAGTCCAGTCCAGATGCATTATATCTACAGAATTCCCTTCATCCACCCAAGTAATTACTTTGTTAAAGATGGGGATCAGGTTTATTTGACAAGATTTGTTTTTCATAAACCCATGCTGGCTGCTTGTGATCAGCCTTTCCTCCTCTAGTTTGTTTCATAGTTGGTAGGGTCGGAAGGGACCTAATCAGATCATCAAATCCGACCCCCTGCCATGGGCAAGAAAGAATGCCGTGGTCAAACAACTCCGGCTAGGTGACTGTCTAGCCTCCTTTTGAAGACTTCCAGGGTAGGAGCGTGCACCACTTCCCTTGGAAGTTGGTTCCTGCCCCTAGCCACCTTGACTGTGAAGTAGTGCCTCCTGATGTCTAGCCTGAATCTACTCTCAGTCAACTTATGGCCATTGTTCCTTATTACTCCCGGTAGTGCTCAGGGGAACAGGGACTCTCCCATTGCCTGCTGGTCCCCCTTGGCAAGTTTATAGATGGCCACCAGATGCCCTCTCAGCCTTCTGTTGTGGAGGCTGAACAGGATCAGGTCCTGTAGCCTCTCCCCATAGGGCCTGCCCTGCTGCCCCTGATTCTGCGAGGGGCCTTCCCTTGGGCTGTCCACATCCCTCCTGAAGTGTGGTGCCTAGAACTGGACACAGTACTCCAACTGCAGCCTGACCAGTGTCACATAGAGGGGGAGGATCACCTCCTTGGACCTGCTCGTGATGCATCTGTGGATGCATGACAAGATGCAATTAGCCTTTCTGACCGCATCCCCACATTGGTGGCCCATGTTCATCTGGGAATCAATAATGGCTCCAAGATCCTTTTCTGCCTCTGTACTGACAAGAAGGGAGTTCCCCAGCCTGTAGGTATGCTGCTGGTTCTTCCCCCTCAGGTGCAGTACCCTGTATTTGTCAGTATTGAAACCCATCCTATTCTCATCTGCCCACCTCTGTAACCTGTCCAGATCTAGTTGCTTGCAAATGGCCTCCTTTAGGATATACTCCAGTAAATTCCCTTGTATTGAGGTGAGACTAACTGGTCTGTAGTTCCTTGGATCCTCCTTTTTGCCTTTTTTTTTTAAATTTATTTTGTTTTTAAGAGGGGCTATGCTGGCCCTTTTCCAGTGCTCTGGGGCCTGGCCCATCTCTGACAACTTAATGAAAACCTTTGCTCCAAGATATCCTCTGCCAGTTCCTTCAGGACCCTGGGATAAAGCTCATCTGGCCCTGCTGATTTAAATTAATTCAGAACCAACAAAAGCTCTGTCTCTCTTGCTGTCTTTTCCCTCAGATTGCTCCCTTCTTTACCTAGGTAATCCTTATTAAGTGTCTGGCAGAAGCTTAATTGTTTTGTGAAGACTGAGGTTCCATCTTTGGTTAGAAGTTCCCCCTGGCTTATTAACAGAGGACTCACAAGCTTCCTTGGTCCTTCTTTTCTGGCCGGCATACTTATAGAACCTCTTCTTGTCCTTGACCTCCTTTGCCAAGTGCAGCTTGGTTTTTTCTTTGCTTTCCTGATTTTTGTCCCTTTGGGCTCTTGCTATTTCCTGGGCTGCTTTCTTGATGACCTGCCCATTCTTCCATTGTCTGTATGCGTTTCTTTTGCATTTGAGGAATTTTAGAAGCTCCTTGAGCAGCCACTTTGATCTCTTGCCATTTTTCTTGAGCTTCCATTGTATCAGCCTTTTGTTAACATGACTCTTGTGAGAGGATTGTACAAACAAATCTAAGGATTCACTGCTGTCGTATGCTTGCTAAAATCTTTGAACTATCTGTTGAAATGTTTTTTTTTTTATGAAATGTTGTGCAGTCTTTTGTTGATTCTAATCTCCCCCCTCCCCCCACTGGCCAGAGCTACATCTTTAGTTTTGCCAGTTGTTCTTATTATTTTGATTTTGCTCTGTTTATGAGTAGGTAATTCAAGTGCATATATATATTTTTTTCCCTTTTAACTATACAGGTCCACGTTGCCCTTTTATCCTGTTTACATAACCGGGTAGAGTTAATGTATATTCTCTACAACTGAACAAGTCCTCTCTATCCTTCAGTATATTCCCATGCATAATGGATTTCCAATCGGAGTTCCTCAGAGCATTTTGTATTCCTTAAATGTCAGCTTTTCCCTTTGAGGACACTTTTGTATTGTTTCTAGTATATACTCTTGTAAGTATTTGTAATACAGTAGCATAAGCATTAGATCTTAGATGGACCAGGTCAAGAGTAATGTTTCAATGAATGGAGTTGTGAACAAATTACCTGAAAGCAATCCTAAACAACATTTCATCTACATTTTGTAACTGCTGTAATTCCAGCTATATTAGAAAACTTTCATTTTGCCAAAATCAACCTTTTTAACATCAGACGTGCATTTATTATAACATGAAATCTACCTAAATGCCATAGTAACTCCTGTGCACACATAGTTCATCCATTTTTGTGCAAGTGCATGTATGTGTGTACAAATGGGCACATACTTGTGCATGCACACATATGCACATGCCCTCTAAATGGAGAAGTAGAATTATCTGGAGAATAAGGAATAGAAGAGATGATCTTGTGATGAATCTAAGCGGAAAAGGTGATGTTGTAAGTGTTTTATTTTCTCTTGCTGAATTTTTTATGTAATGGGCTCTATTTAGACAAGCAATGACTTTCTTTTGGAGGTAGGCAAAATAACTATTGTTTGTATAGTTTCAGTGTCAGACTTAATGGTAAATTTCCAGATGAAGCATCTCTGGTTTTAGGTATTGGTTTGAGGTTAGAGTAGCTTAAGTTCCTCTGGATGTAAAGGCAAAAAGTGTCTATGATCATATGAGTAATAGATTACTTTCCATTTTAGTGTCTTAGGATTGATGGCAATTAAATTTTGAACACATATAACATATTGAAGAGCCAGAAGAAAGCATAAGATGTACACCTTCTGGTCCTTATTGTCCTTTTTATGTTGTTTTAAAGAATAAAATTAAATTATTGTTTTTAAAGAAAATGACATTTTTAAGAAATTATATTTATTTATGACATACTAGCAATTTCAAATACTTGTTTCTATTTCATTTTTAAGAAAGTTTGCTCCTGTATATGATGTTTTTAACTCTGTTTACCAAAAAAATATTTTTTATTTTAATATGTTCTCTGACTT
>NW_005842283.1:1272729-1359849 GCF_000455745.1 Alligator sinensis | reverse complement strand
CTTCTCACCAGGAACCTATCAGATCTTTCTTTTAAAGTTTCAGGAAGAATCTTTGGTAGATGACTCTCTGCTTCAAGATGATGATGAAGAGGAAGAGGATAATGAATCTCGTTCATGGAGAAGATGATTCAACTGATCATTGAAAACGCTAGAACTGTACCTGTATTGCATTAGTATTACCTAATGTACTTTTGCATATTTGTATTAAAGGGTTTTTGGTAAATGTGATGAAGTTGGATTTAAGAAATAGATGAAAAAGCAGCTGATTGATCCTGTATTTTGAGAGAGTGATGTTTTACATTTCAGTAAACAATTGCTAAAGACATCATATTAGGAACATTATGCAATGTTTTTATTACATACTTCTACTGAAAGTTACAGAATTCTTTGGGTTCTTTGTAATTTAATGAATTGGTCAAAACACAGATGACCAAGGGTTGTTATAACATAGATGATTTTTGTTCTATTCCAGATATGGAATGAAAATTTGCATTTAAAATCTTTGTGAATGTTTTCAGAAATGAATAGATAACAGTACTAAACTGAAGTCTCTAAAGTTATGTATTCATAATATTGCATAGTAGTATGCTTAGGCTTTACTATGTACTAGCCTTTTGTTGGATTTGTGTACGTATTTTACGTATGGGTTTTAATGATACAGTGTATGACTGCTTTGCATATAAGTCCTTATGACTTTAAGATGTTTAAAAAAAATAAAGAAATGGAATGGTCTTAAAAAAAAAAAGAAAAAAAAAGAAAAAAAGCAATAACCAAAAAAGCTAAGACAACAGTCCTTGATAATGGAAAAAAATTAAAAAAAGAAAAAACAGAAAAAAAAAAAGAAAAAAGACCATTCCAAATGGAAACCCCCACCCCCATATTCACAAAAGGAGCTATAATCACTGTCTTTTTACATCATCATAATATTGAAAGCATAAAAAAGGTAACGACGTAATGTGAAGTCTCATATTTAAGTGTACTTTAATGTATGGCTTTGCACCATGAAAGCCTTTGAAACGTTTTTAAAGCTTTAAAACTGATGATCTAATTTATTATCAAGCAGTTCCAAATAACGTTTCATGAATAAGAAAAGCCTTCTGTATGCTTACAATATGGACCTGTAGAAGAAAACTTGATCCCATGAAGAACTATGTAATAAAAGAAATGTAATACAGCATACTTTAAGAAAAGTGCGAAATTTGGTAGGTATTAGTCTGAAGAGCTTTTGAGCATATACATTAATGTTTCCTTTGTCCTTTTTAAAAAAGAAAGATTTTTTCCACTTTAAACCAAGGTTGGCAGGTGATCGGTCTATACCATGGTCTGTTTGTTTAGTTTCTTTTGAAAAGGTATAAAGCTATGGGATGCTAATAGAATTGTGATTTTTATAGAAACACTGCAATTTTTCACAGGGCAGTTTTGTTTTAATATATTCTGCAGTTTCTCGCCTTCTTTAAAAGGAAGAATGCTTAAAGCTTAGTCCTTTTGAAATAAGGGACATCCTGCACCCAAAAGAATGGGTTCCATGTTTCTTGAATTGGCATATAGTCTCCTTTCCACAACTTTTTGTGCTGGGGAAAGTCACCTGTCAGCTATTGGAATTCTTCTGCATCCATCGACTTATAAATAAGCATAGTATAGTATAAATCCTCTACATTGCTTATCTGATAGGTGTGGAGATTATGGTTTTTGTCCATCATATCTTCATTATGTTCTTAATAATTTCTTTGAAGGCAAATTACCACCCAATAGGTCCATTCTTTGGAACATAATTATTTCACTCAGGGATTTTTTTATTTACATGAACAGTGAAAGGAGAGTGAAACTCCATGTCATCCTTTAGGTGAGGAGTTCCCAGGTAGATTTCTTGTTCTGTGATCTTTTTTGCTGATAGCCTTGGATACCAAATCTTTTCTTAGCTATCTATTATGCACACCATGTTTGCAAAAGTGTGCTTGTAGGTTTTTTTTTACACAACTTAACATTACATGGAAATTCCACAGTTGACTGCCAGACTTGTAATTTTTTAAAACATGCTGTGAAGACTTGTACTGTATTTGGGAAAATTATGACTTTTTTACACTAATTTCAGGCAAAATAAAATATTTTAAGAAGTTTTTTTTTATCCGGTACTCCAAATGAGAGCTACTTTGGTTCATTGAATAAATACAGGCATTTTAACTCTTCTGTTTTTAATAGTTTTAGTATTTTCGGCAGGGCAGCAGTCAGTCCCAGAGACTGAAGTTTGTGGGCTTTTTTTTTTTTCCACCCCATGGAACACTTACCACAGGCCCAAAGACTGACATGCTTCTCTAGATATAGTTCTTTTGTATATTTCATTTAATATGTATTCTAATTGAATGCCAACCCAGTACAAGTTAGTGATATGTCCAAAGAGTGAAATCAGTAGGTCATTTCAGGTATTCTCAACTTAAGTTTTTCACTTGATTTAACTTCAAAATAGGGGCATAGCCAAATTATGATCACCTGAGTCATCTGGTTTTCCTTTGACAAACTTCTTATAATTATTTCTCTCTAAAGTCGGATAAAATGGAAGAATTGTTGCTGAACTATATTTTCTGTACTGCTGTTCTTGCCACGTTGCTTTCAGTTATTGAAGGACAGACACCAGAATCAGGTGGTATGGCTCACTGTTGGAAACAAACCCACTCATTTTGTTTTCAACCATAGTGGCATTGTTTGTGGTAGGTAGTTTCCAGAGGCCTCCCAATATGATTAAGTGCTATTCTACATAGTTGTTCCTGCCAGTCTAAATTGATTCCCATTTATTCCCGTGTCCTTTTGGGCCCTAGTAGACTTTACATTTTATCACAATTAATGTGTTAAGTGTACAGTAATTCATGATATGCCGTATGTCCAGCCAATTCATGTCATGATAAAGTGGCAAATCATTTTGGGCATTTATACATGTGTTCTGGGAGTGGAGAGAGGGGAGGGCGCTTTAATTAGAGCAGATCTGAAAGCTGCTCTAATTACAGCACCCAAAAACCACGTGCATCGAACAAGCTTTAGTTAAAGTGCCCAAGCTGCCACTTAGCGCGGGGAAGCTAATACACATTATGCTGGAGTCTGCTCTTATGCGCTGTAATTATAGTGCATCAGAGCATCCTCACTGGACGTGTATAAGCGCCAATTAATTTTAAATGTGGGACATATTTGTCACTGGTTTGCATCACACTTTAATTTGAACATGTGCCATATTTGGCACTGGGCTGCATTGTGTGTGGTTTTAGGTCCCAGTATGTGGGCAGCACAGAACACGTGCCAGCAAGCTGTAAATCACTCTGCAGCTTAATTGCAGGGCTAAACTTGGACTCGGAGAGCCCAGCAGTTGATGCACTCCCTGTGTGCTGGCACCTGAAACCACACAGTGCAGCCCAATGCTGAGCAGTACTGCCTGACTTTCCATTTGTCAGCCAGCAAATTGAAACAGTGACGTGAGAAGTGTAGCAGTGGGTATCCATCTTGATTCCTAGATTCCAGCACCCAGTCTTGTGATTGAGATCCGACTGATCCTTATCTCAGATCCCAGTTACAGGACTAAATTAATGTGTACCAGGACCCTTTAAAAACTGCCCTTTTAATTTATTTATTTTTGCACCCTATTGCTTGGTCTAGCCTAGTGTGTGTGTGCGCCTTTTTCCTTGCTTCATCTTATTCTGTAGCATCAGTTAGTTCTCTGTGCCTTGTCACAGCCTGCCTTGGTCAGAAAGCCTGCCATGACATTTACTTTTTGGAGCAATTTTCTATTCTAAACAATGAACCATGCATTCTGCAACTTTTGATTCCCTCCTTAGCATGTGTTGTTGCTCAGCTAAATTGCTCTTTTTTTCTAACAGTTGCGCAAATGGAGTTTGCTAGGCTTGAACATTAAGAAGGATGGCCATCTTGTGTTTTTTTGGTTTGTTTTTCCCCAGAAAACCATTCCAAATTTCTAAAGGAAGAAAGGTAAATCTTTTAAGATGCTGTTTTCTGTTCTGGGTTGAAGGGCTTGAATCAGAAAAATCCAAATATGTTGTTCACTGAAATGTTGAGTTAAAACTAAAATAGTGGAAAAAGCTGTTGAGTGATGTATAGAGAAAAGCATGACAGTTGAAATGTTTCTTTTTCATGGAAGCTGATATAAATACCTCTAGTTAACATTTTCCTTTTAAATAGCACTTTAGGCTTGTGAATATTTTTCTCCCTGAAAATCCCATTTTACAGTCGTCTTCCACCAAAGAAAGTAAAGTCCATTTGAGGAAATCTCAAAGGTGTAATGAAATGAAATGCAAAACAACCATGATTCAGTCCATGAGGGGTTTTTGTCATTATGGCCAGTTGAAAACTTTCAGTTGCATAATGACCACCTGTTATTTAAGTCCCAAGTTTTCTGTTCATCAAACCTTGACTAATATATTACTTTAATAAAGTATTTGCCTTTTTCCAGGAGCAAACTGGTCTAAACATGGGCAAAATAAATTCTTCTGAAGTAGAGCCGGCTGGATGGGAATGTAGGTGCTCTTTAAAAGGGTGGGGAAAAAAAAGAAAGGAAAATAAAGAGAAGAAATTGCCCTGTCTCATTAGTTCCATAGTTTCTGCACCTGACTCCAACCAGATGATCAAATAATGCACTGAATTAAATTGCTACATGAAAATTGCAGCACCCAGAAAAAGGTAATGTAAAATGAACAATAGATAAGCAAGCATATTTATTATTGAAAAATTGAGAAAAATTGTCAGATAACATATTTTGATTTCTTTTTGGTATTTAAACATACTTCAAATAGTTTAAAGAATATATTACTCATCTAGGAGCATCCCTACAAACTGAAACCTACTGTGTATAGTATGAGACAAAGGTATGGAAGCATTCTTGCACAGAGCTGCCAGTGTGCTTAACACTTGAAGCCACGTCTTGAAATGCAAAGGTAGCTTAATCTTCATGACTTGGCTTTTGCAGTTATAGTAAAGAAGCTAAATCAGGATTATTGTCAGGTAGAATAGTCTAGAAGGACATCAACTGCATACTTATTTTAATCCTTTTATCCACCCCTGGCTTGAAAAGAAGCAAGGTTCTTCATGTCTTATTACTAAGGACCTGTCATTTGGGATGACTGCCCCCCGATTTTGCGGTCCAAAAGCGGTACCGATAACAGTTTTTGTGATCTGTCAGTCTCGGGGGAGGGATGGGACTTTCAGGGCCCCTCAGTGGGGGGTGGGGGGTGGGAAGGGACCTGCCACAGTCTGCTGCCAGCATCTGGCCTCACCTTCCGCTTGCTGGCTGTTTTCATGGTTTTTTGCAGTCCCCACGTTTTTTTTTTCATGGGGGAACTACTGATTTTACAGTTTCCACAGAACTTGTGAAATTGTGATTTCAGTAGGTCCCTACGTACTAGAATTTCCAAAGCCTTCAGATCCCATTAAATGTCTTAAAATATACCAAAGATCCTTGATTGTTGCTTAGTTAGCCCACTAGCCTCACTTGGTGTTATTGGCTGAGATTTTCTTCAGATTAGGCCAAAGACCTAAGTTTCTATCCATATAGCTCATTTACTTTTCCAGACTTGTGCAGACACGTTTTTTTCTACCCTTTTACCATTAGATATGATGCTTAGTGGAAATAGTATCAGATTTAACTAAATATTGTTACCAGTTATTAGCCAATTAAAATTCTAAAGTTTCTTCAGAAAATAATGGAAGCAACTGCAAAATTTATACAAACTTCTAAACAATTTTGGTTGTTATTCTATTTCTTGATTTGGATTTGCATTGCTCCTACAGTATCCCATTTATCACTTTCAGAAGCAGCTGTTTTACTAAGAAACAAATTGGGAAGAATTCAGCCTGGGTTTTTCATATTGGGATGGTTTGCTAACTGGCTAGTTTGCAGCTGATTCCAAAAACTAGGCCTCCTTTGTGGTTTTTTCTTCAAAGCTGGAGCATAGTTGCAGCTGATAGGAACAGCAGTGCCCTTTGAAAAAGCTAGAACAGTGGAGGACAGACTTTTGGCAACTGCTGAATTAGAACATCTGAGCAGTCCCATAGGGCTGTTTGTTACCATCTACTCCTTGCTGTCTTGCAAGCCCTCATCTTTGTTTGTGGGTTAAGGAGCCTAGCATTGTAGAGAATCCAGGTTTTCTGGTATCTCTCAGAAATTCTTAGTAGTGATTTCAGATTGCTGGCATTCACAAAAACTAGTAAAACTCTTGATTCTTTTCCAAAACAATTTGTTCTCCACCAGTAGATGATTGTAGGATCTTAGGAAAGTAGGACTGGAAGAGACCTTACAAGGTCATCCGGTCCGGCTCCCTGCTGAAAGCAGGATCATCCCTGACTCAACCAGTTTTTCCCAACAAAAGCGTGCTATCAGAAATGAACAGGTCTCCTGCGGAATTTTGCCATTGCAATGAGCTACAATAGGTATGAGGATGGGGAATTCCTTAACAGGTGTGCCACAGAAAATTTTTATTAATGTAAGTGTGCCTTGCGCTGGAAAAGGTTGCGAAACAATGGACTAAACCATCCCAGCCAAATGTCTGTCTAACCTGCTCTTGAAAGTTTGCAGGGAGTTGTGGAGATTCCACAATTTTCTAGGTAGCCTGTTCCAGTACTTGACAACTCTCATCGTCAAAGTTCGTCCTAATATCCAATATAAATGTCCTTTGGGGAAGCTTAAGGCCATTGATCCTAATACTGCCTTACGAACACAGAGGAAAGCCCATCTCCATCCTCTCTCTAATCCCTTTGGTTTTGTGAATCCATGGTATGGGCCTATTTATGTAGCTTATGAAATATTTTATTGCGTTTGATTGCATTGCTACATTAATGGTTCAGCATTAGTGCTGTATACTATAGATTCATTTTCAATGTTTTAGTCTTCTGTGCTTTTATTCCCAAACATATTTTGAATTGATGTAAGTGGTAATTACGCAGCAAAAATTAGGGATTGTGCTTTTCTTGCTTTTAACCCTTTAGACCTAAACTGAGTGAAACTCCTGTAAAACATGACATAAGCCAGTTATTTGTTTTTCCCAATAGTGAACAGCTTGCAAATTCATACTGTGCATGCTTTTAATATTTGCTGTATTTGTTTATATGTTTATGAAGACATTTTATTTGAATGTTAATTATGCATCTTTTTTCTTTTGTTCAGAAAAGTGAAGATTCACTTTTTTTCAGTAGACTTGTTATGCTGAGACCAAGTGATGTCTTTTCGAAATGACTTCTCGTCTGGTGCTGTAATTCCCCTATGGTACTGACACTGTAATATCGTCCTGATTTACTGCTGTCCTGATGCACGTGCTTACTACAATACCAAAACATCCTGGTTTTAACTTTCTCCACTCAAGATCATGAAAAGTTAACATTCTGCAATGTTATTTCCATAGGTATGTGAACTGTGTATAGATGCTTCCTTGTCAACAGCTGGAGAAAGACAATATTGGGGCACTCATTCTTCAGATGGGATTCTTCTTTCAGATAAAAGTGTCTGCAATAGAAATGTGGAGTTTTTTTCATTTTATTTTGTTATTGTAAAATTTCATTTTGTTAGTTTTAGAATGTACATTGGGACAATGTCACTAATTGTCATAGTTTTATTTGTTGGCAACATTTCCCAAAACACTTATCTTTGCAATAGCTATGTTGTACATTTACATATGATTTTTTTTGGTAGCTTGTTTTTAAGTACTTTCTGATGAGCAAATTTGCTTTGCTAAGAAACAGAGGGAAAGATATTACATTATGACTTGTGGGTTTGGCTTCTTCTGATAACAGTGGAGGGATGTTTTTTGACAGCTGCAATTTGAAGTCATTTAAAAGCTGCTACTTTACTGTCCTTAGAACTTGAATGATCATTGGAGCATTTCCTCTGTTTAGCAATAAATGATGATTTCTGCTTTATGTGGGCTTTGTACCCTTCTCAGCTGTGAAGGAAAAAGGAAATGTCATTAGACTTCTCCAAATTTTTTTATAATGATTCTTCGCTACATGGAAGATTTCTTCCCTCTGAGGCAAACCCAACCTTCTCTCTCTACAGTAATTTGCTCTCTGGGGAGATGAGAAAAAAGTTTCATCAATTGTAAAGGTTTCATCATTATTCTCTATCTTGCATGGAATTTTATATGATAAAAATGTTTGAGTCAAAATGTTTCCTACTGGTGGAAAAAGCAGACGTTTGACAAATATGTATGTTGATATATGCATGTTAAATTCCATATTGTACCAAAACAATGTGCATCTTGCTAATGCACATTTGCTCTAGGTGGGATGTACGGAAGCACAGAAATGCCTTAAGGGCATAAAAACGATCATCTTCCAGCTGTGCAGGACTGTGCTGCATAAAGCTGGGGAAAATGTCCTTTTTATTATAGTATCCTGTTTTGAACGTGGAAAAATGTTCTTTCTCAACATTTTCAACTCACTTTCCTCTTAGGATAAGAGACTTTTTACAGCTCAGATGATAATGCTGTGTTTTCTCTCTTGAAAGCTAGAGGGCAGCATGGGTACACAAGTGAAACTACCAGCAACTAAAAGTAATTTGCTCTCATTTCAACACCTCCTTTTTATATGATTTCCCTGTTTTTCAGCTCTCATGCTAATATTTACATTTCTTTTAGAAGACTATGCATCTTTATCAGCTCAGCAGAAATTCTGCTTTTGAGTTGGCACAAATGCCTTGTTTAGATTTGGCTACAAGTGTTAGAATTTAACCTTACATGTTAAAATCCAGATAAAATAAGAGAGCATTGCTATGTAGGAACATTCATCCACCCATCCATCCAACTCTTTTTTTCTTTAGTGGAAGTTGAATTGTATTTTTCTTAATAGACTGTGATAAAAACCTCAAAGAAAAAATAGGAGATCTTGCGCAGTTGTCTTCTGTTCATTGTGTTTTTTGTCAACTCTTTTGTCTGCCAAATCTCATTCATATCAAGCTCTAGAATAAGTGCATAGGTAGTGGGCACAGAGCTAAAGGGTCATATCCCAAAAGGAAATGAGATTTAACTACTTTCATATAAACCATGAAAAAAAGGAACATGCATTTAGGCCACTTGAAGGTCTAAGGAAATTTCTGTTGATAAAGTAGATAACTCTGGTTTGTGGCAGTCTAATATTTATAGTAATGCTTTGGTTTAATTTCAAGCTGCACTAGCTTTCAGGAAGAAGTAACTTGGACTGGTACAATGTAATTGACATGAATCTGTTTCAGCTGCTGCAATCAGATGCTATTGATTTGTGTAACTTTGCTATTCACTGATCTCTACTCTGGAAGTTCCAAATGTGTACCATAAAACATGGACTTCAGATCCAGATGTATGGGACAAAAGAGGAACAGGCGTACCCTTTCACTTTTCATTCCTGTTTTCTTACCTCTTGTTGCTGGATGTGAAACTTGCTGTCTTACCAGTTAGGGTTTTTAGATCCTTAGAAACCAGCCATATGCACCTTGGCATACACTTTCAGTGAACATTAGCTGTCTTCCGAGATGTCCTCTGTATATCTCTGTCAGTGGAATATGTGCCTCCAGCTTCACTGAGCTGAACAAAACTTATAGGGAAGTCATGCTCATTAGGACCACAAGTGACCCCTCGTGTCACTTGAGACAAATATATAGAACCTATTGTTTTCATATTAAGTTACTTTGCTTGTAATCTATCTTGTTTGTATATCACCCAGCCTAATGATTGAGAGCAACAGTAATATAATCAAATTCAGGATCCAAAAGATTATTTCAGTTTGGTTAGGGAAGAGAGCAATGTGTGAAATGTAACTTGATAGAAAGTAGGAGTATGATTAAGTAGAAAGGAAAAGACAGCTCATTTTGATGTCTGTTCTATGAGATGGCAGGTTTCTAGAATCAAGGAAAAATATTTGAACTATAAAAGGGTTGAAACTTTGACAGAGAACTTTGTTTAGCCCTTTTCTGAGTTTCTCTTATACTTGAAATATAGTATGTGTGGAACTTTTGTTTTAATGGTTTATTTACTTTTAGTCCATAATCCTGCCCCAATGAGAATAAAATGGCAAAAATTATGTGGAACGAGAAGCTTCCCTGGGTAATGTTAACAAGGTATTACTATATCTACTAGGTTGAAATGTTTCAAACTTAGACCTTGTCTGTGTTGCTTCCAAGGACACCCCACAGGTAAAAGATCGCTCTAAAGTTGTTCATTAGAGAGTCCCACATTTTCTTTCAAAGCACAGATCATTTTCATTGTTCTCTTTTGTCTTCTATGTTTCTGCCATTATAGTCCACATTGTTTGATGTTGTAGTGGGAGCAAGAGCCTTCTCTGGTCCCTCTTCTTTCTTCTTTCCTCCTTAAAGTGCCGGGCCCCATTCTGAGCAGTTACCTTTTTTAGAATCTCGAGTCCAAACAGTAAACACTACTTGTGCTTGCCTTGTCTGCTCAGCGAGTCTGTCCCCATGGGAAATAGTCCTTGGGCTCCCAGACCCTGTTAGTCCCTCCCTCAGCCCCTCTCAGGGGTCCTGGCCCCTTTGGTCCCACTCTTAGCACCTATCTGGGCTCCTGAGTGCTGCCTGGCTGGGCTAACCCAGCTATTCCACATCCCTCACTCCTGAAACTGCAGGTGCTCACCGTCTTCCCCCTGCCACGTCTCTTGTCCTATGAGAGGGGTGGTTTCCGGCATGGCTCCACTCCTCCAGAGCTTCCCCAATGCTTCTGCCTGTGTGCTGCCTCCAGCTGCTTCAGAGGTGCTGTGCATGGCTCTGCCAGCCATTCCAGACATTACACCTGTTCCTTGCGACTGTCTCGGGCTGTTCCATTCTGTTTCCCCCCTAGCTATTCCCTGTTCCTAGCTTGACCTGGCTGTCATCCCAGTCTGTAACCTAGGAGGGCTAGGTAACCTAGGAGGGCTTTTCCTGTACGCTGTGTTGCTTGGTGTCCTATGTCCAAACTCCTGCTACAGATATCCTCATGGTAATACTTGTTTTCTTAACTGGGAGCCCCTTTCATGTGACTTAAGGAACTTTCTGTTGTGTTGCAGCATATACAGATCTGAGCTACCTGTAAATGAGGTAGCTTGGGTACCTGGACACTGTAACATAGTGCAGCCATACCCAATAGTGGACTTTCCATCATTACCATATTTCCTTGCATACAGTGCACACCTTCCTGAGAAATCAGCTCCCCAAAATTGGGGTGTGTTTATTAAGTGGGGGAAGCTGATTTTCTGCCCAGGATAGAAGCACCTCACTTTAATTCCTGCTCCACAGTGACATTACTGTTCAGGTAGCTGACGGATTTAGTTGACTTACTGGCTCACTGCTCTTCACTCCAGAGGTGTTAATGACCATATTTATGTTTTTAATGGTCTTTATGTTCCACTGATCAAGCTATCTTGTGTTGCTGTCTGCCAGTTGCTCCTGGTCTCTCTCTCTCTCTCTCTCTCTTCCTCCCTTGCCTCCTCTCTCTCTCTCTCTCTCTCTCTCTCTCTCTCTCTCTCTCTCTCTCTCTCTCTCTCTCTCTCTCTCTCACACAAGTCTTGGAGACTCTTTAGCTCTTTTCAAAATCGTAGATCTAGCCATGGAGATCAGTCTTCAGCAGCAGCTAGGGTTTCAGTGTTAGTTAAGCAAGAAAGGGAGGGTGATTCAGCTGAACATTAGGTTCTGTACCATTATCAGTTCATTCTGCCTTTCAAAAGCAAAAGCACATAATTCTGAGGCATGCTGTATGTAAGAAAATTCAGGAAGAAATTCTGATCCGGAAAATGCATGAAGTAAAGGAGAATGTCAATTCCCACTTAAATCTTGCAGTCATAAATATTTTCAAATGTAGAAAAAATCAAGATAAGTACAGATTCTCTGCTTAACTGCAGTGGAACATTATTTACAGTATACCTCCAGTGCCTGGGTCTTGGGTTTGCAGCCTGGGGGCTATGAAGATAAGCTCAGAGTTTTTATGACTACCTTACTTCTTGTGGCTAGATGGAAGGAGGGTTTTTTTTCAGTTTTAACATGGGATTAAAGTATTGAAAAAGTTGAAAACCAGTGCCACAGTAATTTAATGCCAGATCTGTCCTGGGATCAGTTCAGTCATATACACAATTAGAAAAAAGAACAACAAAAAAAAGCACAATAGGAACGGTTGGCAAATGTCCATAGATACTGCCCAAGGATTGGATTAATATGGATGCTGAGCATATACTTTTCACCTACTGGTAACCCTTCAGAAGAAATTGTGTAAGGGAAGGCTTGTATTACAACAGTCCCATCATATTTCAGAAATGTTTTTATTTTTTAGTAATTGCCAAGTAGACGTTAGTTTAATATCCAATATTGGTGACTGCACTTAAGTCTCAGACTATGAACTACTGAACTTCTGATGCTTTTCATTAAAAAAATTAACTTATTTCACAAAGCCCATCCATCTACATGAAGTGACCCATGTTTATGTAGCATTGTACATTCTTGCCTTCAAATGTGGACTTCCCAGTTTACAAATCCATTCCCACAAATTATGCAGTTGGACCTATTTGTTATTTGTATACCCAGTTTTGAAGGTGAAGTGAGGCAAAAGGAAGGACAGAGCAATAAAAGTGGTGTTCATCTTGAGGTTGGAAATTGGTCCTTTTCATTGCTTAGCAGATGCAGGCATGGTAGGAAAAGATTTATTTCCTGATCTGATCTAGAGAAAAAAAAATGTATAAAAGGTTAACCTCAACTATCTGGAAAGCATAATACATGTGTGTAACCTTTTTTTTTTTTTTATCTTTTAAAGTTATTTAAACCATGAAAAGTTGATTCACATAAGTTACTACATTTTGTTATGTAATGTACAAGTGAATGGAACTGTACTTGAATACTTTATTGTATTGATTAACTTGTCAAAATGCTTGTATTTCTTCACTAATTTGATATTGATTTTAACATGTTAATATTAAAATAATTGCCTAAATATTCCATCTGTATCTGTTTGTAGCATCACTGAGCTTCCTTTTATAGTGGGTCTTTAAATTCTGTTGATTTTTGTCCCAGTACATCTCTCATGTCTTTCTTTCATTACCAGTAGAGTACCTTGTCTTGTGAGGATGCTGACTGATTAGACCACTCTACCCTGCAAAAAAAATCTTCTATATGTTCTATTTTACATATAAAATATTTTCCATCTTCAAAAAAAGTTTTAAAAAATCAGAGAATGTACCCTGGTTTTAAATATGTGCATTTTAAAATGTTAGTGGTATAAGCAAATATCACATTAGAAAATGAAGTCTGAAATCTTTTTTAAAATTGACAGTATTTTGGATGTCATTAGCAAATCTTTTATAGAGTGATTATGGACTATAAAGTACTAGCCATAGATTAAGATTTTAAAAAAACTTTTAAAAGTAATTCCAGCAGATAATTACTAGTATTGCTGTAGTCACAGCCAGGATTGATGGCAACTTGATTGGCTGTAGCAGTTACTAAAGTTCACATTTTATGATCTCCTTAAAAATATTAATTTAGAAGCTTATGAATTACTCTCTGGAGTCATCCTGAATTAACAAATACTGGCCTGTCTTTTTAGCTGCTTAAATTTTTTTCTATTAGACCATTTCTACTCACCACCACTGAATTTAATAGTTTTTACAGGAGCTAATTTTGTAAGTAGTGAAGAATAACCCTTTCATGACCACGCACACATTTTTTCCCAAATGTTATCATTAAGTTGCTATCTCTCATTTTGAAAAGAATGAGGAGCTCTGGATTTTGTTTGGAACTTGGCTTAATCAATTCCCTCCCATGTGCACTTTAAGAACCATCCTTAAAAAAAGATGCATGTTATGGGCTTAAGGTCCAGTTTAGAAGAGGATTTTGAAACCTAACATGGAATTTAGGCACTTAAATCCAATTTGGGAAGCCAGCCAGAAAAACACCCTGGTAATCTGTTTAGGCACCTGAGAGTCTATAGGTACTGAAGTTTTAACCAATGAAGTTATAGCAGCTTAAAGCCAGTGGTATTTCCATCTTGACTGAGCTTAGTACTGTGCGGGCCGGGAGCGACCCGAGCCCTTTTCGCGCTGCACGCGGGCTGTGGCCAGCAGCCCGGGCACGCCGGGTTGGAGAGGGAAGGCCGTCAAGCTGGAATTAGGCACAGACGCGTAGCGGTAGTTTAAAAGATTGTTTACTTACACCAAGATGGCAGTGGTGCAGGCTGGAAAGCTTGCTTAAGTTGCAGTTACAGACAGGAAAGAAGAGGCGGACAAGAGTTCTAGATTCGTGAACTCTAGCCCAATCCGGCTGAAGGCTCTGAACATGCGAGCCCGTCGTGTCAGCCGAAGAAAGTACTCGTCCGGAAGAGCTCTGAATAAACTCACACGAAGTTTGCTAGGCTCCGTGGGTCCTTCTGCTCACTCATCCACACGAAGTTTGCTAGGCTCCGTGGGTCCAGTTCTTTTGCGCGTGGGAAGGGATACGTCTAGGAATCTATCGGCGATGGGGAGAGGCTAGAGGCTGATCAGACCTCTGTTGCCTGCTTGAAATGCACTGGGTCCATAAGGATCTGCAGCGCTTAGAGATCTTCACACAGCGTGAAGTCTCCTCCTCCCGGTGTTCGTGGAGTCCTCCAACTTGGGCGGAAACCACTCAAGCCTTTTATATGGCTAGCAAGCCAATCACTAGCCGCCATGTGTGAATAATTTAGAACTGGCCAATAATGGGACTCGAATTAGCATACAAATGGCGGGAACTCTTTGCAATGAGCATCTCCGTGCTGCAACAAAGAAATGCACCCTGCAAAGAAAGCTTCAAATTGGCGGGAAATTCTCCCTTGCACCGGGGTTCTCTTTTGCAGCAGAAAACACCACCGTGCAAGGAAGCTGCAATTTAGCGGGGACAATTTAGCAGTGCCGAAGCACACAAAAACAAAAATCACACCCTTTGGGTTGTGACAAGTACTTCAGTGCTATTCTCACACATCAGCCTGTTAGTGTGCTCAGAGCATGCCTAGTATACACTTATCTGTATTAAATTCAACAGAAAATATAGCAGCCACTTGTTTTCAGTCAAACACAGAAGTGGAAGAGGAGGTGGTGGATCTTCCCTTCATACTTAAACCCACATCTGCCACAGTTCTCACCTTCCAGGAGTATATACTAACCACTGCACTGTAAGCTGCACTGAATACTTTTTACAGCCAAGGATGCAACATTTATGAAGGCAGAGAGGGGGGTATGCCCAGTGAGGAAGGGTGCTCTCATTGGAAAGAGGTTTTCTGGCCTCCAGTCCCTACTACAGGTTTCCCTTACTTTATGCAGGTTCTGTGTATTCAAATTCACTCTTATGTGATGATGAGACTTTTTACACCCAAAATTCTTTATATGCGACATAAGTCTGTAGGGGAGGGGGCAGAGGGAGGGGCACAGCACAGCCCAGCAGCAGCAGGCAGGTGGGGTAAGCCGCTCCCTGTACTGCAGCAGTAAGCAAAGGGGAGGGAACTGTCAGTGGGTGTGGGGCACAGGACGGGGCGCAGCTCTTGCTTTTATCCATGCCCCAAGAGGCCTGCGAGTTGGGTAGTGTGCCCCTCCCGGATTTGCATGCAGTATGAGAGCAGGCTGCTGCTGTGAGCTGGGGCTGGTGGTGGCATCAGGTTCTTCCTGGCGTGGGACTGGGCCGCCCTGCGCTCATGGCAGGCGGTTGTAGCACTGGGAAGGGCAGTGGGGGGGGGGTGCTACAGTGAATTTTGGGGTGGCTGCAGCTCCCCTTCCAGCACTGCTGCCACCTGCCCTGAGTGCAGGGCAGCCCAGCCCTCTGCTGGGAAGAGTCTGGTGCTACCACCACACACAGCCTGCAGTAGCAGTCTGCTCTCATCCCACACACAGATCCAGGGGCACACCTCCCCCAGGAAGAGCCCGGTGCAGCCCCCCAGCCTGCAGCCCTCCCAGGGTGTGCATAGCAGCAAGAGCCATGCCCCCCCCATCCTGCACCCTGCACCCACTGACAGTTCCCTCCACTTTGCTCCCTGCTGCAGCCCCAGGAGTGGCTGACACCACCTGCGGTCACCTTATAAACTGCATTCTCATTATGCAAATTAGAGTTATGCACAGTTTTTCGGGAACACACATTGCATAAAGCAAGGGAAACCTGTACAAACATTGGTGTAGTTTATTCAATGAGACTAAAACAAGATGTCCCTGGAGCCAGGGATCGGAGCACCTTTGTGAAAAGTGGGTTTGAATCTATTCAGGCTGAGGAGGGGTCAATGAACTCCAGATCTCTCTCATCCTGGGTGAGTAATGTAACCTCTCTACTGTTACAAAAAAGATGGGGTGCTGCATCTCCTGAGCTGAGGTGGATCCAGCCCAGCAGATCTGACCTAGGTGCTTGCATCATAGCTGGGGGAATGCATCTGAAATTCCATTTTCAGTTTTGTGTTGTCTTACCTCAAAGTGGCACTTAGCTCACTAAGTACAATTTTTGGATTGCCAGTTTGGCCTAGCTTCCTGACTCAGGATTTCAAGTTCCACCCTGAAGGCCAGATGTCTAGCAGCTAAGCACTGTGGCTCTTGAACAATGTGATGTAGATATAAGTGCTAAAGTAACAATATGGGTATAAAAATGAGAGGGTGAGAGAGTTTATACAATTTCTCTGCCCAGGGAACTACTATTAAATAGCGCTGTAAATTTAAACTACAACAGTTATTATGCACTAACAGAATTTGTAATACACTCAAAAAGACTTGAAAAGGACAATAAGAATTAGCCTGGAATAAATATTGTGTTAGCTCAATATTTAGATGCTTATCGGGGTTGCCACCTGTCCTTGAATTTATCGACAGTACATTAAAAGAAAAAAAAGACTAAAAATGCTTGTCTTTAAAGGCCTGGGGGGGAGGGGGGGACAGACAACTGAGCAGTCTGTAAAAAAACCAAAACAAAACAAAAAAACCCTGAGAAACCACGAGCTCGATTGAAGATCAGTCATATGGATTGGGGCTGAATGCAAGTGTTAACATAAGTGCCATACTGGGTCAGACTAATGGTCCATCTATACTAGTGTATATCTAACAGTGGCAGAAACGGATACTAGAGGGAGAGCAGTGGACTGGGTAGATGTAATGGTCTGTCCTTTATTCATTACCTTCCCAGGCATCTACAAGTATTGGTTTACAGATGCCAGAGGGAATATCTCTAGCCATTCTGTTTGGTAGCCATTAATAGATCAATCATCCATGAATTTATCAAGTTCCTTTTTGTACCTGGCTATGCTTTCTGCTTCCACCACCTCCTGTGGCAATGAAGTCCACAAGTTAACTATGTGTTGCATAAATAAGTACTTTCTCTTGTTTGCTTTAAACCTGTCTCCTGCTGATTTCAGCACGTGCCCCTTAGTTTTAGTATTCAGGATTCTGGTGAACAACAGTTCCCTGTTCACTTGGTCCATACCCTTCATGATTTCATGGACTTCTGTCGTATCCTCTCAGCCTTCTCTCTTTCAAAAGGAAGAGACCTAGCCTTTTTAGACTCTCCTGGTATGGCAATTGCTCTATACATCTGATCATTTTGGTTGCTCTTCTCTGTACATTTTCCAATTGTTCTACATCCTTTTTGAGATACAGAGACCAGAACTACACACAGTATTCAAGATGAGGGTACACCATACACTTGTATGATGTCATGGTGATGTTCTCCATTTTCTTTTCTATTCTTTTCTTAATGATGCCCATAATCTTATTGGCATTTTTGATTGCTGCTGCACATTGAGTTGATGTACAGATTTCCACAACTTACAAAATTTACACAAATGCTATTAGCGCTACTACATGGAACTCCACAAATTGAATCAGTTTTTCCATCTGTTAATCTGATGAAAACAAATATTAGAACGAAACTATTAAATCCTATGCTGGAGAGCTTATTGCCTTATGTGGATCTGGTCAATTTACTACTACAGTGGTTGACAGCATTGATGTACCAATGTATAACTACAAACAAAAGGATTCTGAGGATGGTTAAAATAATTCTTGGTTGAAATTCTTAGTTGTGTATATTTTTGTACTTTGCATTTCCTTGATGTAACCCTGTTTATGTAGGTTCCACTATTTATGTTTTAATATGGTAACCCTATATTCCTTCTTTGCATATTCTCATTTGAATGTAGTGTTCAAAGGTTTGGGGGCTGCTCAAGCCAATTTTACTGTCTGTGGGCATAGGCCCTGCTGTTTTGGGGTAACTTTTGCCTAACGTAAGTGGTAGAACCTCCAAACAACAGCCCTGGGCCAGTCTTCCTTCCTAACAGACTGAGCTAGGTGACAGCTCTCCAAGTTGGTTTGTTATAGTGCCTTTATATGTGCTCCAGTTGTGGGGAGGGGGTGCTTTTAGTAAAGCAGCTCTTGGGAGCTCTTTTAATTAAAGCACCCACAGCATATCATGTATACAGTGTCATGCGCTTCAAAATGGTGGTGGGGGCACTTTTAAAGATAGTTCAATGAGTTTTAAAGTGCTCCTGCCACCATTTTGAAGTGTAAGGGCGCTGAATACATGAGACAAGGAGGCTGTCAGAGCATGCTAATTGGCATGCTTCTGCAGATTTGGTTAATTTATCAATCAATTCTGCTCCAATATATTGTAATTACAGTGCAGTGAAGCAGGCATCCCACATGTGTACAGGCACCCCTAGTGACTAAAACTATTAACTGTTTGGGTTTCACTTGTTAAATGCCTACAGTTTTCTTTTAAGGTTGTGTGTTTATCCCTTCCCCCCCGTAATAAAACGTATTTGTTTGAATGTTAGTTAAAAGTGGGAATTTTTTTTTCACTTTAAAACATCCAGTTAAAATTTATTTTTCTGGGTTTCTGGGTGGGGGCTCCAGCCAGATTTAGCAAGTTAGCGTGAAACTCCTAAATTGAATCCTGCCTTTGTTACTGCCACGCAGGGCTTAGCAGAAAGGTTGCATTTTACATTATGTAAAACACGTCAGTAAATACGTCAGTAAAAGGTTTGCAGCTTGTCAGTAAAAAAAAAGGGGGGGGGGTCAGCAAGATGCTTATTACACACTGAGGGTATGGATAAAGGTACATGATACCTGCTTTTAAAATGGAGGGATTTGTGCTGCACAGAAGTATGCAGCAGTTGTTCCTATATAAATATTATCTCTGCATGAGCATGTAGGTACAAGGTAGCTACATCCCCCTATCTTTGACCCTGAATGAAGAAGTGTTAAAACTGAAGCAGTTTTGCTATACTTGTGTCATTACAGAATCACACAGAAGTAACACTTTGCATCTGTATCCTTCTATGGAGATGCAATTATGATGTGTATCTACAACCCAAGAATGACTGTGTGGCTTAGCTTATGGCTTTCAAATGTAAAGGAAAGATATAACCATCATTCTGGTGATAAAATACTGAACAAATGTAAAATGCCTACATATTTTGTGACTAGATGAAGCCTGGATTCTCCTTCCATGTCTGTCCAAACCACGCATTGATGTAAGTGGTCTTTCAACTGTGGAGAAGGCTCTAGTCTTCCCTCACCTGTGCACCATAAACAGAATTGCTTTCTTTCTTTCAAATTAGTTTGAAACCACTGATTTAGATCAGGGGAAAATATAGTTCTCTAAAATACATGGAACTCTAAATCTGGTCCTTCAAGTATACTTAGTTCATATAACACCAATAGAATTATTCAGGTATACAGCCATAGGGCAGGATAGAATCAAGTTACTCCACATATTTAAATGATTTATGATTTTAGAATAATGAATCAATATGCAACTTTTGAAAGAATATTTGCTTGTAACATCATAGTTAAAAGAGCATAGATGGAATTTTACAACATACAGAGGACAATAACCCAAATCTGATGGAAAAGAGAAATATAATTGTTGTAATAATGCAAAGTGTAATATAGATGCAAAGTGTACTATAGATGACAAACTCCTTGGAGTTTCTGTGGGGAAAAAAACTTGTTAAAGAAATTGGATATAGGTCTTAACTATTGTCTTAATGCAAAACTTGGGGTTCCTTTCTCAAACAGACTTAAGTGTTGCAACCAAGAAATGTCACAAGCTCTCTTTTAAAATTCACCCAGCATGGAAAAATTAGGAATGCACTGATTACTAAGCATCTTGTGGTATTTTTCTTGAGAACTTATCCATGGCTGTGCAGTTTCCTAGAAGCCAACAAGGGGGAGCACCATATAGAGAATTTCTTCCTTTGCGATTCTTTATCCCTTCATGCCTAAGTACTCTTTCTGGTATTAGTCATTAATTATTGCATCCTCTAGAAAACACTGCAGGATGCACTAACCAGCTTTCTTTTGCTAAGCCACTTGTATGTATGAAGTGAAAATATATTCTCTGCCCGTGCATGTGTTTCACTACCCAAAATCTAATAAATCAAAGTGCAAGTGGCTTAATAGCTTAATTTGCTTTCTGGATCCCACAGACACATGAGAACATTCCACGGTGAACAATTCACTTACATGGAGATTCATAAACAATTATTACAGGCAGTTTTCATAACTTTTGTTTTCTAATAGGCAATGAGCATGTTAGGTTTAGTTAAATTATAAATGCCAGTATTCGTGGGTAGCAGTTTGTGGTTTTCTTCCATATTTTCTGATCTTAGGACAAAGTGTATAAATGATGATTTATGTTCTGGGCATCCTCCCTTAGAAGTTTTAAATCAGTTCATGAGGCTTTCATTGCTGCTCTTGTCATTTATCCATCAGCGTTCAGTCCATTTAATCCAGGCCTCTCAGCTGTACAGACCTAGCCCCTGTTGTGAGTGATCGGCCTGCATGAGTGCTCCCAGCTTCTCCTGTCACATCACATTTGCATAAAAGAGGACGGATAACCAAATTTGAGCACACAAATGAAAATGCTAAGCGCTGAACCTGTCACAGTTGTTGTTCAACTAATTGTGAAAAATTTGATTTGCTGGCTTTTCACTGTTTATCATGTGGACCCCCTTCTCAAATTTTCCTTGGCTTATGCTTCTGTACATGTAGCTTTTAAACTCTCTGCACAAGCAACCCACCCTGGGGATTACTTACCTCTCCTACCAGCTTTTAATGTTGGCTCATCTACTTGACTAAATTAGGACACCATGGCAAACAAACACATAATTAAAAACCTGGGAAAGACAACTGCAGTTGCACTCCTTAAATTGATTTTGCAGTCTTCTACTGGTATATGCCTTTGTATTTTGCCATCTTCCCTTTTCTTCCAATAACCCCTGGAAATGTTTGTGATTTTGATTACATATACTAGCAAGATATTTTCTATATTATAAAATAGAAAATCTTTTTCATATTTTTTTGTTCAAAACTGCACAGTACTTATAAAAATACATCCTTATTTTGTAAAAATGTATAACAGGCTAATATACAAATGTTGTATCCACTTTAAAGCATTTTCTCAAATGAGTGATCCCTTTTGAAGTGGTATAAAAGATCTTAAGTACACTACCTAGATATTTTTAAGACCTATAATTTTTATTACTTTTCCAAACATGCTTTTAAGCTGCTACTGTGTTTATTTTCATTCACTATTTGTAACTCACCTGTACAGATTACTTTTTGTTTTCATAACTGCAATTTCTCCTGCTTCAGTTTTTGGTTGCTAATTAACCAGTTGCTATTTAAAAAATAGCAAATGATGATGTGTACAAACACTATGTGTACAACTGTCATTTAATATCAAATTCTTCTAGCATTTTGGTATCTGTAACAAATATACTTCATCCAAATAGATGTAACATACCACTAGAAAAGAATGAGGAAGCAGTTTTATTACAGTCCTATCAAAGTAAGAAAATTATTCTATAAATCTTTGCTAAAAAATATTTTTTTCCAATTTTCTAGTCCATGGGTTGAACTGAAAAGTCGATTCATTTTGGATCAAGGATGTTTTGAAGATTAAAGTCTTTTAAAATGTAATTGAAGTAAACTGAATTTAAGTAATTGAGACGGTGATTAAGAACAGTCAGCATACATTCACCAAGGGCAAGTCATGCCAGACGAGTCTGATTGCTTTTTGTGATGAGATGACTGGTTCTGTGGATGTGGGGAGACCAGTAGATGTGATATACCTTGACTTTAGCAAGTGGGTCACAAGAATATTTCAAAGGGTCGCAAGCAAGTGTCAGAAAAATGCACAAAAACATGGGTTTCCCTTTGCTGGCTGGCAGCGTTCCAGCTTGCAAGGGGCTGCTTGGGGTGTGGCCAGCATGCAGGCAGGCAGGGTCAAAGGAGCAGCCCCAGCAGCCAAATAAAGGGTAAGTGTATGGGGAGTGGGAGTTGGAGGTCCAGGGCTTGGGGACTGTCGTAGATTCATAGATGCTAGGGTCGGAAGGGACCTCAACAGATCATTAAGTCCGACCTCCTGCCCTGGGCAGGAAAGAACTCAGAGGTTAGATGACCCCAACTAGATGCTTATCCAGCCTTCTCTTAAAGACCCCTAAGGTAGGGGAGCACCACCTCCTTTGGAAGCCCATTCCAAATTTTGGCCACCCTTACCGTGAAGAAGTTCTTCCTGATGTCCAGTCTAAATCTGCTCTCTTAGTTTGTGACCACTGTTTCTTGTTACCCCAAGAGGCACCCTGGTGAACAGAACATCTCTGGTTCCTTGCTGCGCCCCCCTAATGAATTTGTAGGCAGCCACAAGATCACCTCTCAGGTTTCTCTTTCGGTGGCTGAAGAGATCCAGGTCCCTTAGTCTCTCCTTATAGGGCTTGGCCTGCAAACCCTTAACCATATGAGTGGCCCTCCTCATATGCATGTGTGTGTGCGTGCATGTGTGCACATATGGGGAGGGAATAAGTGTGGGGGGGCAGGTGCCTGCTAGCACTGGGGGAAGGCAGCTGGGTACCAAGGCTGTGGCAGGGTGAGGGCAAGGGTACTGTGGATCAGGCACCAGCAGGGCCAGGGGGTTGTGGGTCATGACAAGACATTGAACTTTGCAAATGGGTCCCAGTACGAAAAAGGTTAAGAACCACTGGATTCGATGACTTCCTAAGGTCCCTTCCAACTATAATTTTCTATGATTCTCTATGATTCTAAACTAACATGTTAAATTTAAATTAAAAATTGAACTATTTTATTTGAAAAAAAGTTTTACTACCGCTTCTTTTGCCCTGCAAATATAGGCCAGGCTGAGACCTCCAGGTCAAGGAATCCAGTTCCCTACTATCACTGGTTGCCACATGATGCAATCCCATCCAGATATCTCCAGCTTGAAACAACTTGCTATTTGTCCCCACTTCTGTTGCGAAGCTGTTCCAGAACTTTACTGCACTAATGTTTAGAAATCTTTTAAATTCCTAGCTTAAATTTATACATGGGCAGCTTGTATCCATCTGTTCTCGGGCTGACATTATCTTTTAGTTCTTCTTGGAATTGGCTTATAGGTATAGATATATGCATTATAAGGGTCCAAGATAGTCAGCAAGGGTTAATTGATTTGTAAGAGCCTGAATTTCTCACACACTTCCATATAGCCCTGGAAGCAGACAGGCTGTGTCTAGCACAACAAAGCCAATAGATGGACACAGCCTGAAAATTGAGGGGTGGCATCCCATAACACAAGATCACAGCCTCAAGGCAGACAGGTTGTCTAACACAACAAGGACACAAAGCCTGAGACTCAAAGTACTATGTACCATACTGTCCCATAACATAAGTGACACCAGCTACCTGGCCCCGGGGGCGGGGAGGGATGGCGCTGAGTCCCAGCTTTGGGGGAACAGACCAAATTAGGAGAAGGCCTGGAAAGGTACATGGGCATGTGACCACAGAGAGACAACCAACCAGAGATAGCAACGGATGAAGAGTCATCAAGAGGGAAGGAGAATAAAAAAGCAGAGGTTTGAGATTAACAAAGGGTCTCTCCCCATAGGTGATGCGTAGGGGGAGCATGGAGGGGCTTGCCACTATGGTATCTCTGAGTTTCAGGAGGCACCAGTTGTTCATGTCCCTCCCTGTTCCTTCTCGTCCCTCCTCTTCCTTCTCTTGCTTCCTGAGAAGAGTCCCAATCCCTGAGGCCACCATGGACCAAGGGCATACTAGCAGCCTGTCTCATGCACCCCACTGGAGGGAGGCTGTGGACCTTGGCATCCGACCTCCAGACTGCTGACACCTAAGAGAGCCTCAGAGTGGAGCCTGCTTCCTGACCAGATGTACTTTGACTCTGATGACAGCCCTAGGATTGGTAGATATAGAATTGTTTGATTGTTTGTATTGTTGCTTTTTTGTTATCACTGCGTGTCAATAAATGTACTTATTATTGAACGGAAAGGTTGTGGTCAGTCTGAGGGTTGTGTTCACCCAGAACATGGGTATAAGGGCTGGGTCCTAAATCCAGTGCCAGCAGACATTGCCATTTGCTCCACTGGTTCTCACCCTGCCACTGCCAGGTCTGGATCCAGCTTGTGAGGATCTAGCCCAAGGCACAGGGTGAGTTTAATGCCCCTGATCTATACAACAGAGGAGCTTTAGAGACTGCCTGGCAAATGGTTGATACTTTGCAAATGAGGTAACTTCTTCCTCTGCTAGAATGGGGAGTACCAGTCTTTAAGCTCTAATCTTTGCTTGGAAGCCCATCATAAAGACTGAATATTAATACCTGAAGATTAATAGATATGTGCTTAGTTTAATTATCTTTTGGTAGGATGTTTGTTAGTGTTACCCCAGTTTATTGCCTCCTGATTCTTCATAGCTATAACTTAGGTCTGCCTGGCTGCATCTTAAGGAAACAGCTCTTTGGATCACAGGTGAAAGGGTGGTCTCCAAGATAATTCATCCCCTGTCTGGAGAGCCTTTCAGATAAATACTAGAATTAACTGGAATAAGAAAAGGAAGAGGGTCAATCAGGTGTCTGTAACTGACATGTCTTACATAGGAAAAGGGCCTAGAGTCTTTTCTCACCAAGCTCTCATTTTTACACAAATTGCCAATTGCTCAAATCACGAGTGAGACCTTATGAGGGGGATAAGGCAAAGTGCCGTGTTTATTGATTAAGAGCTTCACACACACACACACACACACACACACACACACACACACACACACACACACACACACACACACACACACACACGATTTCTGTTCTGGGATACATTACCAGTCTTATTGGTGCTCAGATCAACTTAGTAGCTAGCCAAGTTGATCACAAGTGGGAGCCAGACTTCTGCTGGTCCATCTCGTCAGATGAACTGATGCTCCAGGATGACATGCAGAACAAGACCCAAAATTGATATGTCTCACCCCATCTTTTGTAGACTTGTCAATTCAGTCCTCTGGGCTTTTGCTGTGTTATCACTGTGTTGTTCCTTGAAGGTCGATTGATGTTGTTCTCTCACTGTTCTGGGGCAGATTCTTCTTGTTTTGGTCTTTTATCTGTCTGGATTCTTCAGCCAGTCACCAGCTGATGTTTTCCTTTTCCACAGACACTCTCATCCCTTCCCTCACATGTACAGCATACAAAGGTTGAGCACTTATGTCAAGCTACAGAGCAATACAAAATGGCGTTTCTTAAGGCAATTCAAAACTCAAGTAAATACATAAGATTAAGGCAATAGGTAAAAGTCTATCTCCATGTTATTTACCTAATATAAAGCTGGTATTTATGCCATTTGCATAACATCAGTCCAGTTTGAAAGTAACAAAAGGTGTTTTGCAGTTGCTAACATGAATGAGTTTAATCTTCATGTCGGCCATAGGTATTATGCATTTTTCTCTGCACTCGAGGTTAGAAAAAAGTTTTAGTTGTTTCATACTTATTTCTATTTACTCTGCACCTGATAGTAGAGTCAGTGCTTGGAGGAGGGGTGAGGTCATTATCCTGAGATTTTTTGATGCGTGTAGGGCAGGGTTTTTCCTCATTTTAGGGATAGGTTCTTGCAGATCTCCTTGCTGTATTGCCAGTTTTGTTTTTGTACTCAGCCCTGACCCTTTTTGGGGAAGGCGGCATAGAAATAAAAAAAACCTCAGCCATACCAGAGGGAGATTATTCTTTTAGAGCTTAATTTCAAACTAATCCTAGTTATTTGTGCTTTTCTCCTTGGCTGAGTCCAGAACTCTTCTCAAGCTTCTGATTCAATTCTGCATTGGCAATGGAGATATCCTTGCAATCATAGAAACGTAGAACCAGAAGGGACCTGTAAGACCATAATGTCTGGTCCCCTGCTGTGGCAGGAAATTATTGGGCTCAGATGAGTTCAACAATGTGCCTGTCCAGCCTCATCTTGATGACTGCACCACCTCTGCTGTGAGTGTTCCAGATTCTGGTGTTCCTTACAGAAAAAAAGTTCTTTCTTATATCTAACCTGAATTTGCCCTCTATAAGCTTAGGCCCATTGGTCCCTGTCTTCCCTTGAGTTGCCTTCCTGAAGAGTTGCTCCCCTAGGTCTTGGTGTTCACCCCTGACATACTTATAGGTAGCTATCAAGTCACCTCTTAGTCTTCTCTTACTCAGACTGAACAGGTCCAGTTCCCAGAGTCTATCTTCATAGGGCCTATCCTCCATGCCCTTGAGTATATGGGTGGCCCTTCTTTGTATCTTCTCAAGCTTATCCATGTTCTTATTGAAGTGCAGTGCCCAGAACTGGACACAGTACTCCAGCTGAGGCCTCACCAGTGCCGAATAGAGAGGGAGGAGCACCTCCCTGGATTTATTTGCCACGCATTGGCTGATGCACGCCAGAGTTTTATATGCCTTTCTGGCAACCTCATTGCACTGTTGGTTCATTCATCTTCCAGTTGATCGTGCTATGCCCACCAGTGGACCTCCACCCATTGTGCAGTTGTGGGTGAGGGCTTTTCCTACCCAGATGAAGGACTTTGTAAGTCTACCTTTTAAACCTCATCTGATTCCATTCCGCCCATGAATCCAGTGTCAAGGTCATCCTGGATCCTGACCCTACCCTCCAATGTGCCCACATTTCCCCACAGCTTGGTGTCATCTGCGAACTTAATCATTCAGCTTTCCACCCTCTCATCCAAGTCATTAATGAATATATTAAAGAGCACAGGTTCGAGCACCAATCCCTGGGGGACACCACTGGAGACAGCCCTCCAGGATGAGGCTGTTCCATCAATTACCACCCTCTGGGAGTGTCCTGTAAGCCAATTGTCCACCTACCTCACTGTAGACTGGTCCAGCCCAGCACCCTCCAGTTTTTTTTGCAAGAATCCCGTGGGAAATAGAGTCAAAGGCTTTACTGAATTCTAAGTAAATCATGTCAACCTCATGTTCCTCATCCAGATGGCTAGTTACCTGGTCATAGAAGGACACCCAGTTTGTCAGGCATGATCTATCCTAGACAAAGCCATGCTGGTTGCTTCTTAACACTGCATCAGTTACCAGCTTGTAACTGATGGCCTCCTTAATAATTTTTTAAAAAAATTTTACCCAGGACCAAGGTGAGACTGACTAGTCTGTAGTTTGTGGGGTCATCTCTCTTCCCTTTCTTAAAGATGGGCACCACATTGGCCCTCTTCCAGTCATCCGGGACCACACCTGAGTTCCATGAGTCTTCAAACATCTTGGCCAGTGGCACTGCTATAAACTCAGCCAGTTCTTTCAGGACTCTTGGGTGCAGGTCATTGGGGCCAGTAGACTTGAAAACATCCAAGTGTTACAGGAGATCCCTCACTTGTTCAGGACTGATTTCATGTAGCCTGTTGTCTTCCCCATGGTCCCTGGGCCTCTGTTCAAGTGAACAGTCCCCCATTTGATTTTAGGAATACCAACATTAAGTATATATTTAGGAGTTCAGCTTTTTCATGGGCATTGACTGTGGGCTGCCCCTGAGTATTCAGTAAGGGTCTCACAGTACAGCCTGATTTTTTTTCGTGCTCCCTACGTATCTGTAGGAGGACTTTTGGTTGCCTTTAATTCTGGTTGCCAGCTTAGCCTGCCTTAGCTTTCCATATCTCATATATGCAGGCCCTGGCAATACAGGTGTTTTCCTCTGGTTGCTGAGACATTATTCCATTGCTCATATACTTCTTTTTTCTTTTTCAATAGCTCCCTAATATCCCTGGTGAGTCAAGTAGACCTATTGGCTCCATTCCTGCCTTTTGTCCACTTGGGGATGGCCTGTTTTTGGGCTGTGAAAATTTCCTCCTTAAGGAAGCACTGCCATTCCTGAACTCCCAAATCATCCATTTGCTGGTTGCAGAAGACATCTCCAACTAGCCTCTTGAGTTTGCCAAAATCTTCCTTTTTGAAATTCAGAACTTCTGTTCTGCTGACTGACTTCCCTGCCTTATGATGGATGGTGAACCTAATCAAGTTGTAATCACTGTCTCCCAAAGTACCACCAATCCTTAGGTCACCTGTGATGTTCTCCCCTTTGGCCAGCACTGAATCCAGAATGGCCTTACCCCTAGTAGGCCCTTCCACAACCTGTCAGAGACAGGTTGTCTATTGTTGCCAAGAAGTTGGCTGACCTGTCAGAGGCAGCTGAATGATTCTCCCAACAGATGCCAGGGTAATTGAAGTCACCCATGACAATCATGCCTCTAGTGCAAGCTACCTCAGTTAGTTTTCCAGAGAATGCTTGATCACTCTCCTCTTCTTGGGAGGGAAGCCTGTAGTAGACTCCCACCATCAGGTCTCCCTCTTCTGATTCCCCTTGTATCCTGACCCAGAGGATCTCAAGGGACCCTTCCCTGCTGTCAAACATGACCTACAGGGAGGAGTACTGCTCTTTCACATAGAGGGCCACACCTCCTCCCTTCTTTCCAACCTGGTCCTTCCTGTAAAGCTTATGGCCCTCAATATTCACTTCCCAATTGTGTGTCATCCTACCAGGTCTCTGTCAACCCAACCACATTGAAATCCTCATCAACCAAGGGGAGTGCCAGTTCCTTCTCTTTGTTTCCTATACTTCTGGCATTCCCATAAAGACACATGAGCTCTCCTCTAGATGCCTCAGGTTTTCTGTCATTCCTCCCATGTGTCAAGATGTCACTACTAATGTGGTTGTCCATTGCTTGAATGCCCTCCTGTCTGTTGTTGGGGTTAGTGGCTTCATGTACAACATTGGAACCTTCTCCCTGGCTCCCAGATGTGCCTAATTTAAAGCTTTCCTCAACAAGGTGGCAATTCTCATACCAAACAGCTTCTCCTCTCTGCTTGTGAGATGAATACCCTCCATTGTGTGTAGACCACTGTTATAGAACTGTGTACCAAGGTCAAGGTATCCAAAGCCTACACAGTGACACCATCTCTTAAGCCTATTTTAAATTGGAAGAAGCGTTTGTGGCCAAATTTTTAGGGTAGTGGAACCATGAAGCAAATTGTGAAGGGAAGGGCAATTTTGTTGTGATAAGAAATCAGGAGGTTAGAATTTAAGGACAAATTTAGGAGCAGTCATAAGAGAATTGGGTAGTGGAATAGAAACAGAGTAAAAGAAATGCTTGAAATTCAGGGCCTGATCTTTCTTCTCTTTCTCTCCCTTGGAGGGATGAGTATTTACAACAATCCAATTTTTCAAAGTGAACACTTTAAAGATGTAATTCTTCAAAAAATTTCCTTAAAATGTACCCCCTATCACCATCCCACACTTGCATGTTCATTGGATTGATAGACTTGCATAAACCCAATCCAAAGTGGGCATGAAAAATAGTTGTTTAAATTTTTGAAAATGGAAAAAATGTTGCAGTATTACCTTGTCTCTAATAAAATGTGCTCTTTCAGTTTATCCTGCTACTACTAGATATTTATGAACTAGAAGAATTCTTTTCCCTGGTTCCCTTAATACCTCTGTGTATGTCAAAAAGATTTCCTCATTTTCCCACATCCACCTGGGTAAACACCATTCTTTCCTAGCTCAGTCTTTTTGGCTACCGAGCAGAAAAAACAAACCCTCCATTACCACATCTTTTGTTTTGCTACAGTTTGTAACTCCCCTTGTAGAAATTCATTAATATGTAAAGGAAGCACATTTCTGCACTTCTTCCACATACTCATTTATATAAAGTCTTTTAAAACTTATTTGTATAGTTTGAGGTTATAGCTTAATGTAGACTCTGCAGAAATAAATTTAGACGTTGAGATGGTCACAGTGTAGGTTGTAGATCCATGTTACCACTGTGTATATGTGCATGCAAACAGATAGATATGATCTAATTGTTTTCTCTTCCTGAAGTTAAGGAGCAGATTCAATATATTTAGCCTATGGGTAAAATATTTGTTAACCTATTGAACCTACAGTATGAGTCAACATTTTTCCTTTCTGCTAAGTGGTAAGGTAACTAATGCTGAAGGTATATTTTGATCATCCTGTAAGTCTTCAAAATTTTCTAGACTGTTAGATACAGACATGAAAAACATGCCCCGACATAGAATTACAAATAATTTCCTAAACTGAACAAAATTAAAACCAAAAATCTCCCTGGGACTAAGGGTGCCTGTAAACCTGCAGGAAGGCTGCTCCAATGCACTGTATATACATTAAGCATTGGACTAATTAGCACCCCTCCAGCAGCCTCCACGTCTCATGTATCAGTGTCCCTATATTTCAAAATGGAAGCAGGGGTGCTTTAACTAAAGCTCATTCAATGAGATTTACTTTAAATGCCCCCATCACCATTTTGAAGCATGGGGACATGGATATATCAGACGATGTGGGCTCTCGGAGCCTCTCTAATTAAAGCCCCCCGTCCCCAGAGCATGTGTAAAAGTGCCTGAGGAGCCCATTAGGCTACAATGGTTAAGGTCACACAAAAGAAGTGATATGGCTAGTATCACATTTGGTTAACTTTGACTCCCCAGCCTGAATAATCCTTTTGTAACTGGGTGACTGGGCAGCCTTGCCATGAGTCTAGAGTGGAACTTCAACCTAATGGCTACGGAGCCATGGCAAGGACCTCTTCATTCCTGATTAAAATTAGAGTGTGCCTCATATGGTGCCTGAGCTTTTTACACCAAGAAGCCCTGGGATAAGGTGAGAGTAAAGAGTGCCCACAGCTCTCTATAGATGTCACACAGAGGTCTTGCCCATCTAGGGATCCTGAGTATTTTGTTATCCCAACCTGTATTTTCTTGACACTACTATGTATCCCTTTTCTTAAAAATACTGACATCCTCTTGTCAATACTTATGTGAGCCAGGATATTGTAATATTAATATATCTGTTCATAAAAAAGTAAAATATATTACTCCTTAGGTTGCATTTTCTGTATTTTAGAGGTATAGAAATGCTTCTCCATTTTCAGAAAAATATACTAGAAATCACATCATTTGGAATATTTTGCTACTCCTGTAAGTCCCAGTTGGCCCGAACCAGCTGTCTCCCACTATTCAAGTCTTGGCATCATTTAATATTCTTGATATTTAAAGATGAGAATCTAGATCTCACCCATGTTTGTATTTGCTGCTGGGAAGGGAGCAATAAAAGGGCAATTAGCATTTCTACTGATCATTGGTTAAAATGATTTAACCAGCCTTTTAACAAAGTAATAAAGATTCCTAAAGTAATTACATGATTTTGCTAAACATTAAGAGTAATGAGATTAAATAGTACAAGTATCATTGGTCAAAGCTGTTTAGCTACATGTAGCTAAAAGATTATTAACTAAGATTTTGTAATAAAGTCTATGCAACCCAAGTTAGTCTATTCTTTTGGTAGCTCTAAAAGCAAACAAAAATACAGGTTGTTTCAAATGAATGGTCACTCTGGAGAAAAAAAAATGGAACGCTGAATATTTCACTTAAGTTCCCCAAAGCTTTGTTATCAGAAAAGTAGCTTATTTATCTGAAAAGTGAAACACTATATTTCAAATCCTCTTTTAGACAGAAGCTTTGACAAACTTCATTGGTGAATGCAAAAAGACAGCCATGTCTTGAAAGAATGAAGACTGGATTGCTCATTCTTTGAGTTATATGTTCACTATTAAATTCTCCTGTAGCATAGATTATTACAACATTTAGTTCAAAAAGGCTAGTTTTAAAGCAACTGTTAAAGATATTTCGATGGAGGGGAAGTGAATAGGGATGAAGAGACCAATTAACCAATTTTTCTTGGCCTCTCTCTCACATACAGACACATTCTCTACAAACCCCAGTTTTGATGTATTATTTTAATTAATCCCAGTCTTTTGATTTCTGCAGAAAAGAAGGTTAGCAAATGTAACAATGCTCGAGAGTTTCTTTATCGTAAAAGACACATAATTTCAAGCATTTAATAAGGTAGATTTATTCTGGGTAGTTTAGTTTGCACATTCACTCAAACAACCCTCCCCAAAGACAACATTAAAAATGTGATTAGTTAGCTGCCATCAATAACACAAAATAGGAAAACACTCTCTGAAGGGACGGCTTTGTGGAGGGCACCGCACAGTGTGTAGTAAAAATATATGGCCTAATAAGTTTACATTTGCAGGCTCATTTGTTAAAACTCTTGAATTTCTAATTTGTGTCGGAAAGATAAATGGATGGGGCCTCAGTAACGTGTGAGATTAATACTGATGGATGGGGATTCAGTTTTTTGCTAGCCTCTTACTTCCATACAACCCAGTAGGCACTTTATGGGGAAAACCAAATGTAAATAAAAAAGGAAGACATTATTTACTTTGGTCAAGGCCAATTACCAGTTATATTGTTCTTTTCAACTTTATAGTTTAGATGTAAATTATCCTTATCTAATTATTGTTTAATGCATTTTGGTAATCAAGCCCTTACAAAGTGTAATTAGATGCTAAAAAGGATAGGCAGCCATCAGGTTCTCAGAAATATTTGCAATAGTCAAGGAGTTGAGACAGAGGCCTTTGCAGGGAACCCTTCTGGGTATAAAGAAATACAAGAAGAATAAGAGATTTATATAAACACAATTGCCTTGCACCTTGGAATCAAAATTTGCCATTGAAAGAAATATGGAGAAAAATTTAATACAAATTCTAGAATGATTTACATCCTGCAAGTACCATATACAAGAATGGTAAGAAACCTATTGTAGTGTTAGTGGCTTTGCAATAGTGCTATAAGAGGGGCTTTCAACCTTTTTGGATCAGTGTACCCCTGGCAGCCAGACATGGAGCAGTGTACCCCCGGCAGCTGAACATGGGGCTGGTGCGGGGGGGTAGTGCACAGCGGAACACGGGGTGGGGGAGTGGCAGCCACTGTGTACAAGCTTTCCTCACCCCCTGCATCTAGGATGGAGGATGGTGCATGGTACATTCCATGTATTCAGCATCCTGCACTTCAAAATGGTACCGGGATGCTTTAACTAAAGCTCATTCAATGAGCTTTGGTTAAAGTGCCCCCACCACTGTCTTGAAGTGCAGGGATGCTGAATAAATGGAATGCTGTGAGCTTTTTAATTAGACAGCTGTAATTAAGGTGCCCTTACCCCATCCCAGAGCACATGTAAAGGCTCCCCTGGGGATCAGTCATCAAGCCTAATTAGAGAACACCTGTAGCCTGCCCAGAGAAGTCTCCTGACCAGAAAGGGGTGGGGCTTGGAAGACTACCCCAGGCCTTGAGCCAAGGCAGTCAGTCTTCTCCTAGAGGCAAAAGGGGAAAGAGCTCTGCTGTGAGATGGCTGTTGCTGGGTGGCTGACTGAGACCCCCACCAATTTTGAGAACAGGAAGTAAAGAGCTGTGGGCTGGTAGGGGACTGAAACCCAGAATGAATAGAGATCTTGAGTAGACAGCTAGAGGGCTTAGGTTGTAGTTGAGTTTTAACTGGAAGACTGATTGGGACTAGCAAGGAGAGGTGAAGGTCAAAATAGTGTGAGAAAGGCAGAAGGAATCTTGAGCCCACTGGGGCAGGCTGCAAACTACAATATAGCCCAAGAGATGCAGAGATTAGAGAAGGCCAGTGAGCCAATCGCCCAAGAGGGGCTGAGATGTTAGAGAGCTAGATAGCCTAGAGCCATGAGGGATGGAGACAAGGCCAGGGGCCCACCACTCTAGGGGAGTGGGACTAGAGCCAGAGGCCCAAACTAAATAGGACAAGGCAGTATCTGCAGCGCAGAAGTCAGGTCCAGCACAGTAAGCATAGGCAGCAAGGATCCAGCAAGAAAAAAAGGGTGAAAGCCAAAAAGGCTGAGGTCCCAGCAAGGAACATAAGGCCTAGAGTGGCTTGAGATGGAACTGGGGCTGAGTGTCCCTGAAATAACACCTACAAGGCATGGCTGTAGGGGAAGTTGGAACTGTGAAGAGCCATTAAAGTGATTAGTGTCCTGGGAGATGCAGATGGGCCAGGAGGGGATGAATTAGTGTCTGAGGGCAGAACAGAGGCAGGTAGGGATTTTTAAGGAACCTGTAGACTCAAGGAAGACAAAGTTCCACATTGGGACCCTGGGACAACTTCCCTTTTGTCTCTTTAACCTGAGAGTTACAGTGGACAATAAGATGGATATGAGTCAGCAGTTGTGCCCTTGTTACCAAGAAGGCTAACAATATACTGAGTTGAATTAGTAAGAGCATTGCAAGCAGATCAAGGGAAGTAATTATTTTGCTCTATTCTGCTCTGGTGAGGCCACATCTGGAGTACTGTGTCCAGTTTTGGGACCCCACAATAGAAAGGATGTGGACAAATTGCAGAGTCTAGCAGAGAGCAATTGAAATGATTGGGGGGGCTGGGGCACATGACTTATGAGGAGAGGCTGAGGGAACTGGGTTTATTTAGTCTGCAGAAGAGAAGACTGAGAGGGGATTTGATAGCAACCTTCAACTACCTGAAGGGTGGTTGCAAAGAAGATGGAGATAAACTGTTCTCAAGTTTCAGCAAGGAAGGGTTAAGTTTGGTATTAGGAAAAACGTTCTCACTAGGAGGGTGGTGAAGTAGTGAAATAGGTTACCTAGAGAGGTGGTGAAACCTCTATCCTTGTAATTTTTTAAGGCCCAGCTTGACAAAATCCTGGCTGGAATGATCTAATTGGGAATGGTCCTGCCTTGAGCAGGAAGTTGGACTAGATGACTTCCTGAGGTCCCTTCTAACCCTAATTTTCTATAATTCTATTTTAAAAAGTATTAACAACAAGATGGGTCAGGTAAGAACAAAGAGGCAAGGCACCCAGAGAACCAGAGCAGGGCAGGATTTGCAAGACCACCAAGGGGTGTTATAGCCACCCCTGGAATTCAGTCCCACTACAGTTACACTGTGAGATGAATGTTGATCAGTGTTAGTGCTAGCTCAAGTTTGGAGCAGTCACACATTCAAGCTAGCAGGGGCCTGGAAGACTGAAAGGTAAGACTTCCCCGTCTTATGCCAGGCTTCCTCCTGACCTCCAGGGCTCCCCCAATTCCCCCCCTGCTCCCAGGTCTCCCCTTTGCCCACCCCCCGGCAGATTAACCTGCTCCCCTGGGACAGACAGCATGGGCAGCCACAAGTACGGGGAGGGTAGCGAGTGGGAATCTAAGATGCTGGGACAGAGGGCTTTGGGTACAGTGGGCCTGATCAAGGCCAGTAGAGGAAGAAGTGGATGGAGTTTTTTACATGGAGGTGTCACCTGGAGTGGCTGTACCTTAGTGTAACATGAGTTGAGTAATATGCATCAGAGGTAATCCTGCCCTGGACTGACATAACTTTGAGCCACCTAAAGAGCTCTTAAAACTAGTTTCAGGTGTTAATGTGCAGACAATCCAGGTGTTAAGAGCACCAGGAGCCACCTAAAATGACCATGTAACAAGGCCCTAGGATGCTGTATAAATTGTACACAGATCTTTTTCCAGAGGACATAATGTGTCTTAACCAGAAAGTACTGGACATGATTCAGGAAGTATTGGGTGAAATCCTATAGCTTGTGTTTTGCTGGAGGTCAAACTAAATGATCATTGATCTCTGCTCCCTTTGAAATCTATTAATCTATTAAAATTAATGCTTATATCCTATCTACTCAGAAATCTGATTATTATTGAGGAAACCAAGGACTGTTGATTTTGTTTATTACTGTAAGAAAACTCTATTTTCTGTAAAAATTCACAAAATGGGATGTGTGTCTGTGTAGAAGGGTCACTGTGGCAGGACACTGTTTGTGCCTGCCACTTTAAGAGCTGAGTCAAGCAGCTAGCAGGTGCTTGATTGCAGCGGCCATTTTAGATCTCTGGCTGCCTATATAAACAGAGCAGTTTGCTGCTGGCAGGCCAGGCAGTAACATTGCTTGGCTGCAAGGCTGCATGCAACACCCTGGAGGTAAGGGCAGGAGCTGTAGGGCATGGTTTGGAGGCTCCTGGTCCTGGGCATGACCTAAAACTACACCCTGCCAGGAGTGGGGGGCCTGGGGGGGCTCTCAGGGGCACGAGAGCCTCCAGGAAATATTAGGCCAGTTACCACCCTGGCGAAAGGTGGGTCAGGGCACCTTAATAACACCAGCTTCCACAACTGGGTGGGTTAACCCATAGTCGGGCTAAGAAGGTGGACCCAAGTTAGAGATGGGGCTAGAGGCTCATAGACCTGACTTGAAAATCCTCGACTGGTCAATGCTGGGGCCAGGACCAGAAGGGTCAAAAGGGCCAGGGGCCCACAGCAAGGGGCACCCAGAGCTAAGGGCCTGGGGTTTCTGACTGGCCTTGGAGGTGAGGCCAGGGCCTGTGTGGCCAAAGGTCCTGGGGGGACCACATCTGAGAGGGGAACAGTTCAGGGAGCTAGGCAGCCCTGAATGAGGGTGGATCCCGCCTGATAGGAGGGATCCAGTTGGGGTCTGGATTGGAGGATTCTGGGGCTCAGTGTGGGGCCGGTGAGGTGAACATCTGTGGATGCTATTTGTGAGGCTTGGGCTGCAGTATAGATTCATAGATTGTAGAGTCGGAAGGGACCACAATGGATCATTGTTTCCAACCCCCTGCCCCTGGCAGGAAAGAGGACTGAGGTCAGATGACCCTAGCCAGGTGACTATTTAGCCTCCTCTTGAAGACCTCCAAGCTAGGTGATAGCATCACCTCTCTTGGGTAGGGGAGGAACAGAGCCACAGATAGCGCCCCCTGCAATCGGAGCAAGAAATGAACAGCCTTCTGCCTAATTAATAACATAATTATGTAACAACAAGGCGTGGAAGAAGAGAAGGCAGGCAGTTGGCCCAGAAACAGGTGGGCGGGCCATTAGTAGAATGGCCCCGAGGAAGCTCCCTGTTACAGTCACCAAAATAATTGAACTTAATGTCAAAGCAATTGTTTTATTGTGGATAAAGTTACCTTTATCCCAGATTTACCCATTACCCTACATACTGGCCACATCTACATGAAAGGCTGACTGAGCAGTCATTACTGCACAGTCATTTAGTACTTGTTTATATGCAAGTACTAGATGACACAGTCATTACGCAGAGAAAAATGTGTAATACCTATGGCCGATGTGAAGACTAAACTCATTCATGTTAGCAAGTGCAACACAGCTCTTGTTAGTATCACACTGGAGTGACAGCTTGGTGAGAAAAGACTCTAAGTCCTCTTCCTATGTAGGCCATGTCGGCCACAGGCACTTCTTTATAAGCAAGTACTAAATGACTGCGCAGTACTGTTGTGCCACACTTCCTGCTACATGACACTACTGCACCATAGTCACAGGCTACTAAGTAGTCAGCATCTCATGTAGATGTGGCCACTGACTAGGTAAAGAGATCTATTGTTCCATAGCAGTAGGCTATGGCTTGAAATTTGAGTTTCATCACTAACAAGCATTGTGGTAGTAGTTTAATCTTTTCATTTAATCTGTCACCATGTTTTTTCAAGTTAAAAAAAAAAATGTCTACTGCACCACCTGTATCCTGGGTGGTTGACCTCATAGTTGTTTGTGGTAGGCTTTACTTTTCTTTGAGAAGATACTTTGGGGGTCTAATGGGTTGTTTCCCTCCCTGTTCTCAGTTTGTTGTTACCAAGAAAAGAAGTTGCTAGTTCTGGATCTCATTGATATGCCGAAGGGTATGAACAAGGCCAAGAGGATTCGAAAGTATTCTGCTGTGAGTTGTAATGTTGGTAGTTAAATGTCTGTTTTGATTATTGGTACACTTTTGTTTAATGAGTAATTTAAGAACTACATACAAAGATAGACTGGAAAGAATCTTCTGGATCATCAAATCCAGTTCCTTGCTACCAAAGACGACCACGTCATGTATGCCAATTCATATTGTTATCAAACTCCACCTTAAACCTAGTCATTGTTTGTCTCCATTACTTCCATAAAAAAGCTACTTCAAAAGCTCACTGCTGTGATGTTTACAAACATTTTTCCATCCATGAGCCTTTGTTGGGAAGGGCAGCATGTTAATCAAAAAAACCCAAACAAATGTATAAATTTATTCATAACTAGTTTATGCCACTTTGTTTTTTATCCAGTATAGTTTTTTTACCTTCAGTATTTTTTCTCTGTCCAGTCTTCTATCATAAGCTAGGCTCTCATTCCCCTGATCATCCTTATAACCCTTCTCTGCAATTGTTTCAGTGTGAATTGATTTTTTTTTAACATGGGTGACCAAAAGGGTACATAGTATTCCAGATAAGTTCTTACTAGTGACTTTATAGATGACTTATGCTTTTCTCTCTCTCCTAGATAACCACATTGCTTGCCTGACATTTTCTTGCACCATACGATTTAGGTTGGGTCAGGAAAATAAACAAAAAGGAAGGGTTGCTGAGAGAATTACCATGCAGGTAAGGAACCAGGAAACTTATAATTGCTGTTACACCTGCTTGGAGGGTAAAAAAGATTGTTGTTTGTGACTTGGGTTGTGCAAAATTGTAAACATGGTTATTGAGGTGAGGGAGGAACACAGTAACAGCAGCAGAAAATTCAGAATTAAACATACCATTATAATGAAGAATGTTGCAAAATTATATGCAAAGTTTGTGAAAGGTTTTCAATGTATATTTATCCGTTTCTCTCTTAATATTTCGATGTTTTCTATGAGAGAAGAAAAACAAGGCGAAAGAGTTCAAATAACTATAAAGTTAGAAAGTTAAAGAACTTTACCGTTATAGAAATAAAACTTCATAAGCTGTATTTTAGTAGTTCATTAATGTCCACTGCAGGTGCTACTTCCTGCCTTCCATTTCTTAACAGCTGACAAAGGAATGCCCATCCCTACTAACAAAACTGATTGTCTTCATTAGCTATTCAGTATTGAAAAAATGGAATGTAGTAAATGTGCCAAAGTTAGGATTTAACATAAATAACCTAAATATTTATGTAAATTGGAAAATTGGCAGTACTTCTTTTCCTAATTGCTTAAATGGATGACAGCCTGATTCCATTCTCTTGAATTAATATAGAGGGGGAGCATATTTCAAAAGAAGTCTTGCAAACATTATTGTGCTTGTCATGTATCTAGATACAAAGTTTGTTCAGTGACATTGTTTAATAACATATTCTGATCTACTGAATTTAACCCAACTAGGTTTAGATTGTATGAACAATTAAATGAAAATAAACTAAATGAATTAAATTATGTAAACTATTTTTTATTAAAGAAGAGAAAATTATTCAGCAAATATCATGGAAAGAAGACAAACTCCTTAATTAAGTTCATAATTAAATCACTCATTGACATAATTTTCTTTAATTGATTGTGTTTAATGGTTATTCTCTGAACTTTGTTATGAACAGGGATCCTGGTTTTCTCTGATTTAAAAAAAATACTCAATTTTTGGATTAAAAACAGTAACCCAAAATCCATATTTTTCAGTGATTAAAATGAAATGCCACTTATATGTATATGTGTGAATATGTGTGTCATGTTGTTTCATTTTAATCATTGAAAAATGTGGATTTGGGGTTACTTTTTTACTCAAAAAATTGTTTGTTTGTTTTTTAAATCAAAGAAAGTCAGGATCCCTGATTATGAACATGGAAGGCTGAGGAAAGATATTGCAGACAATATAAAAATAAAGTAAACAAGATGAATAATAAAAGTAATTAAGATGAATTTACACAATGTTAGGTCAGTTAGCTTAATATATTGAACGTTGCCAAAACCATAGAAAAGCTGAATAAAAGGAATAAAGAATTAAAGGGTGATAGCACAGCTACTGCCAATCAATGTGGTTTTATAGAAAGTAGACTTTGTGAAATTCAGTTATGATTTTTGATGAGTTCAGAGGTTTGGTTCCTAAAAGTAGCAGTTGGATTTCTGTAAGGATTAGTTAATGCATGACATTCTGATAAAAAGTTTTGTAGTATCCAAAATCTGGATGGTATATATAATAAAAGAATAAAAAAAATTGATCTCAAAAAGTAATTGCATATAATGGGGAAGTGGTAAAGCTAATAAAGTAAGGACAAGTCAGCTAGGCAGACCGATCTGGATAGATTGATTAGTTGAGCTCATTTGAACAACATGCATTTTAATGTATCCAAATACAAATAGCATAGGGCACACTTGTAATATGGGAGAATGTATCCAGGAAAATGGCAATTCTTTAAATGATTCATGGGTCTAAGTGAAAAACCAACCAAACATGAGCTCCTAACCCAGTAGTTTGGTAAGGAAAGCTAACTCCTTTGATGTATATGCAGAGGAATGTATGTCTATACAGTGTAACTCAGTGGGCGTGTCTACACGAGATGCTAAAGGCACAGTAAACTAATTCTACTGCACATCAACACGGGAAGCAAAACCCAGGCTAATGCACAGTAGAATTTGTCTAGTGTTGATTAGTGTCACAAAAAAAGTATGCGCTGGCGCTACTGCACAGTAGTACTGACTATGGCACATTAAGTTAGTTTCTGTAAGTACAGGTACTAAACGTGCCATAATTACAATGCATTAATGAATGTGTAGATGCGCCCACTATCATGCGGAGCTATTGTAGCTAGCTCCAAATGAGCTGGAGGAGTGAGATCTAATAATTGCATTTCAGTACACTGTTACTTGAATGCTGTGTTTTGTTTTGGTGCTCAAACTGCAATATGTTTAAAAAAGGAAGGTGAAAACTTAGAAAGGGTTAAAAATTGGAGCACCTGAAGGTATAGTTGTGAATATGTGTTTGTCTGTCTGTGACTCTACTTAATGCCAGACACCCAAATTGTGAAGGGGAACTCATAACAGTGTTGGGGCTAGGAATGTGAGGTTGTGAATATTTGTTATTAGAAAGGAGTATATGGGACTTGAATATAAACAGAGGAAATTGCATCCTTTCAAACCCGAACTGAAATCATTACTTTAAAATTTTAAATGTAGAGGTCCAGTAAAGACCAATCTTTACTTTGATTTGAAGATGAGTACGAAAGAATCTTCTATTCTGTAGACTTGAGATAATGGTTATTAATTACAGAGTTTTATTTTTAGGTATGTCCAAAATATTTCACTTTATAGTCTCTGGAGACATATGCTTTTAATACATTTTTATTGATGGTAGTATGGAGGAACTAAAAACCACACTTGGGTGCATCTATAGAAGATGCTTTGTTGTTAACTAATTCACTCCACAGTAAGGCGTGACTGTCTACACATGCACCCCTATTAGTCCAGAGTAAATTCATTAACTCTGCCATAAGATAGTACTGCCAGACAGAAGTACTATCCTATGGTGGAGATATTTACTCCACTGCAACACATATGTAGGTGGTGACCTGGACTAGCTGGGGCTCAAAAGTGCTACAATGTGGGGGCTGCCTCCTGGTTAGTCTTGCACCATAGCATAGCACTCTCATGCCCCAGCCAGCCCCTTCATAGCTTGCTGAGCCAGTGGGGAGCAGCTCCAGGTTAGTGTGCTAACTCTTGGACCCTCTGCCAGATGGGGCTGTGCTGCCCTGGCTCAATGTGCTGCAGTCCTGGGCACATGTAAACTCTGTGCCTGGGATCAATAAACTCTGGCATGAACTGCACCAGAATTTATTAATATCATTAATGCGTTGCATTAATAGCACATGTAGATGTGCCCATTCAGTAGTAATGATGTTTTGCATTGTAATTATATCTTTTGAAAAAATAATTTGATTGGAATTCCCGTTTAAGCCCTTATTCACCAAACTTTATAAGCACATGCTTAAGTCTATATGTGCTCAGATGAGCAAGTCAAGCACAAATTTAATGTTAAGTTCTACTAACTTTAAACAGATACTTACATGTTTTGCTAACTGGGGTTTTAATAATACTCCAGATTATATGTTGCTTTCTATAGAATAGTATTATGTTTACTAACTGAGCATTTTTAACCTATTTAGATAGTTGAATTTAATAACCACTTTTTCTGGCAATGGTTGCATGAATTCATATCTAATCAAGAAGAATCCTGGGTGCGGTAATCAATGGCCATATTTCCATTTAATTTTCTTTATATAGTTTCCAGGAAGAATTGATAACAATGAATGCTGTCTCCTTCCTGCATGATCTTTTAATCAAAATGTTATTTTTTTTTCAGATTGGTGTGGGGGGAAAAACCCCAAAATACATAGTTTTAACATTTTGGGATATAACAGATGTAATATAAGCCATCTTGAACTCTGCCATATTTACTGCAGGTGAAGATGTTTTAGTTTATTTTTATAAATGTACCTGAAACATGTAATGTATTTTATGGCCTGGAAATGAGGAGTGATTATAGATATCATGTTATTCAGTAATAGTGTAAGGCATTCTAGGGATTACATTCTGGAAAAAACTTCAAGTCAGTCTCTACAATTTTGTATGTCAGATGTTTCATTCTTGTATATGTTGTCCATTGCACTCTGGGAAGCTCGCTCTTTTACCATCTGGCAAGACTGATATTAAAGCTGTGTCATCTTGATTTTTGCTGAGTGGATGTGATCAATTCTGCTGGGATGTCAGGCTAATTTTAAACATGGCATTTTAAAAATTAATTGTGAATGATTGTTATGCTGGATACATTCTCTTTATTTTGGTAATAAAAATAATTTATTGTATGCTGTCCATCAATATTCAGTTTTCACTGGACTGTGGATTATTGTTCTGACAATAAATAAAACTGAATGGCAGAAGCTGTTGGGCGGAGTAAGCTGGAAGTTTTGGCCACTGTGAAAGCTTTTGATATCTGAGTAAGGTGTGCAAGGGGCTTGGAAGCTTGGTCTTAAAGAAGTCATTCATGCTTTTGACACAGTGTTTGCAACTACTCTTCCCCTCCATCTTATATGTAGGGACCTGCCAAAATCACTATTTCACAATTTTTGTAGAAACTGCAATTTTGGCCAGGCTCTGAAAAAGTGTGGGGTCTGCACTTTTGGTGGGCTGCCTTAAAAACCCCCTCACTGAAAATAAAATGCTGGCTCCCTTGGGCACCTGGGCCAATCAGAGGCTTAGGGGGGCTGCCACATTTCACCTGTGAAAATGGCTGCCAGGCTTATAGTCTGCCTGTGAAATCAGCTGGCAGCCACCTTTTAACAAGGGGCCTTCCTGGGGCTGATTAGGAGTTGGCCCACCCACCTGTTTCTGGGCTAACTACCCACCTCATGCTCCTGCCATATCTTGTTGTTCAATAATTGATGTCTTAATTAGGCAGGAGGCTGCCCTTTGGTGGCTCTGCTCTCCTGGTCCTATGTATACAGCTCCAACACCCCTATACTACATCCCAAGCCTTGCAGATGGCACACACATACAATGTTCCCTCACACCATGACTGGTGCTCCCGGGTCTCACAGGGTCTCACTCCCTCCCTCCCTGGAGCAGCAGGTCATTGTGCTCTCCCTTTCTGGAATTTTTGACCCATGCTTGGCCTCCTTGCAGTGGAAAAACTTACCAGGGTCAGAACTCACCCCTAGCTTCCTGGCTGAGCTCCCATATTTGGCCTCAGGCCCAACTACGGCCTCAGGCATCCGAAAACATACCTTGGCCTACTCCCCACCCATGGGGTTCATACTATGCCCACTCTAGGGCCTGTATACCACACCCCACCCTGGGGTCTTCTCATCATCTTCACAATCAACTACTCACGGGGCTGGCCCTTGCACTGCCCTTCAGGCTTGCTCCCTGTTCAGCACTACTCAACATGCCCCTGGGACTACCCTTCAGACCTACTTCCTGTTCATCCCCACTCATCCCCACTTGCCCACAGCCCTTCAGGCCTTCTCCCATTCAACCCAACTCTATGTGGGGCCACCTACATAACTGCCCTCATTCTCTAGGGCAACACAATTATCCCTGACCAGGGGCCTTCAGAGTCTTCCTCCATGCAGGATTAGGTGGCTGCAGCCATGCCTGACCCCACTCCTCTCCTGGGATCTTCCATCCCCTAGGGCTCAGGTGGCTATAGCCATGACTGGCCCTCATACCCACTGAATTGTGGAGGCTATGGGTCAAGGTGCCCTGACCCATGTTTCACCAGGGTGGTAACTGGCCTGGTATTTTCTGGGCACGCCCACACCACCAGGAGCCCCACCAGGCCACCCATCCCTGGCAGGGTGCAGTTTTATGTCATGCCCAGGGCCAAGAGCTCTTACCTCCTGATGCTCCTGCTGCAGCTCAGCCAGGCAGTATTTCTGCCTCAGCTAGCAGCAGCAAACTGCAGCCTTTGTATACCTGGTTCCCAAAATATTTGCTGCCATTAGGCACCTGCTAGGTTCCTGACTCTGCCCTTAAAGTGGCAGGCTCTCAAAGGGACACTGCCACACACCTCAACTTTGATAGACCCCTACTTATACGCAGTACATTTGGGGGCCACCGCCTTCTGTATATAGGGAGAGAATATTATCTTCTTTAAAGTCAACTTATAAAGATACTGTTTGCTACAAATAGGTCTATACTTTTTTTTTTAAATAATAAAAGTTTGGGTTAAGAATTTAAAAAACCATGTGCAGGGTTGCATCTGCTGCATTATGTCAGATTGTCATTGCTTCAAGGTGAGGATTTCCCTGTAAGTCTTTAAATCTAACCTTCTAAGTTCATGGTTAAAAAACAAATAAGGGCTGAAAGCTAAATCCACAAAAGGACTTCACAGTGCAGGGAGAAACATGTCTGAAGCCCTATCACTCTAAGGCCTTAGCTTCCAGCCCTCAACTAAGCACCTAAGTGAGACTGGGATTCAGAACTTGAAGCCCTTTCCTGTATTTAAGTGCCCAAAACTTCCCTTCAGGATGGCTCTTTTCTTATAAAAACAGATTAGATTAAACACACATTTCCTGATGCAGTTCTCAGTAGTCAGTGGAAACTTTGCATGTTTTCCTTGTTCACTGGGACAAGCTTGGTTTTTCATTGGTGCCGGCCTTGGTGTTACTGTGATCTACCTGTCTCCCTTGCACGTTGACTTCTTTCATTGGTGTACTATTTCTATTGCGTGAAATTTATGCTTCTTTTTGGTGTAGCTCTAACTAACCAGGACTCTTTCCAATGTTCCTCAGTCTCAGGTCATGCTGTTCTACCACTTTTATCCAGATAAAAGCATAAACTCAACAAATGTAATACCCTCTATGTCAGGGCTATAAGTTCTAAGTGGCCAGGGCTGCAATAGTACATGCCACACGACCTCTGCCTTGCTTCATCATACACACAGGCAGCCCTACCCCCTCTCAAAAGAGGAAGTCAAAGCTGGAGGAGATGGTAAGCTTAGTGACACTGGCTGCAGCAGTGGCCAGAGTAATAGGGGAAGCAGTAGTCAAGGGGGGCTAGGGGCCACAAATTAACCCCTTGCAAGTCACAGACTGCTAGTTGAAGAGCTCTGCTCTTTGTCATTAAATATTTTTTTTCCTATGAAACATCACATGTGCCAAACACAACCCAAACAGCAGTCTGAACAAAAGATGTTCCCAATGGGGGTATTTAATGCGTCTCCTTTTTCACTAGGACCTGTCGCTTGTAGATTGCTTGCAAATACAGAGTGAAGCATGACTTAAGACTTATCCATTGTCTGTTAGATTTCCCAGAAGTGTCATTGTAGTGGTGCCTTTAACTGATCCTTTTTGGCACTTGCAGTATTTTCTTAGTTGATTTTACTCCTGGTATCATGTATTGTTCAGAGATCACTTGAAGCCTAAGAGTTGACAATAAACCTACTTCATTTACCATCTGAATTTAAGTAATCAGTATTGCACAATATAAGCCTTTGTATAATATAACAACTTGTTTGTGGTAGTTTATGCCAGAGCCTCTTAAAGAGACAGTTCCCCACTGTTGGGTACTGTAAAGTGCTTTGCATAAAATAATTTAAGAGAGAGATGGCATCTTATCTGTTACCTATTAGCATACATATAGACATCTATTCTACTTATAAAAAAATCCTGTAACAGGAGTTCATTGCTGTTGTAGGCAGGCCCATTTTATTTAGGTGCCTGAATGTGCACTGAAGAACTTGCTATAAAAGTTCATGTTTTAAAAATTTAGCTTCAGATTCAACACCACAAATCTGTGGCAGGGCTGGATTCAGTAGGCTATTAATGACAAATCATTACTGTTATGTGCTTGCAGAGAATTGCCTGTTACAAGATGGATGTTCGTCTCAAAATTTAAACCAGAATACTGGCTGGTTGCATTGTCTTCAGGAATTTTCTTCAGAGTTAGGGATAAGTTCTGCAATGAATCCTTGTAAGGTTGATTTCAACTCTCCTCCATGTTGGTGACATCCTTGCATGTACACATCTACATTTGCAGCTCCAATGGATCACTGCACTTGATGTTTCAAAGACTAAACATGATTTAAAAAATATATCTGCAATAATTTGAAGTCACATCAGCTATTTAATGTAGTATCAGTTAACTGTTAGTTCTTAAATTAGGCAGCGATTTGATTCTTCATCAATTTTTAGTCATGTTTAACATCACCTAACTCATGAAAAAGAAGGTATTGGTTGCCTGAAATGTAATGAAGCTTTTATCTACCTGAGAAACAATGACAAGGCTTTTAAAGATGTTTTTGGATGGTTTTAATACTCATGAAAGATATGCTGGTGGCATTAGTAATGCACACAGCATACTCTGGTGAGACCCTCTGTTCTGACAGGCAGTATTTCTCTTTGCTTTGGAAAGGGGCATCTACTGTCTCAGTTAAAAATGCAGTGCCTAGTTTTGCTGCCTTTACTTACGTTGGGACCTTGTTTAGTGAGTATGATTATTTATATATATATCTATACTATGGTAGGTTCCTAAGGCTCAGATCAGAAATGGTACCCTATTTTTCTAGGGAAACATATTGACAGGCAAAAGTCCCAGCCCCCAGGAATTTACAGTCTAAAATGATTACTTTCTCACTCACCTGACACAAAGAGAAAAACAGGTTAATTTTGTGTTCTAGGGAGGTCTGCACATAGTTCATTAATAAGGTGGTTTGTGTTCACTTAGTATACTATTAAGTATCTTTAATAACTGGTCTGGTGACACTTTGACTGATGCTGTACACATTGTACAGTTGAGTTGTTGTTAATAATTAAGTGCAATGTTATTTTGCTGTGGGAGGACAACCCCAACTGCCAGTGTAGCTCTCTTAGACCTGTTCAACTAGGTATCCCAAAGTGTACTTTTTCATTTCTAACTGCTGCACTCTTCTCCCCTGCACTCCATTTAAGCTATCCCAAAGGTTTTCCCTGGATACGTCAATTGACAGCTATAGGTCAGTTTGAAATACCTGTAACTTTGCTGCGCACGGTGTTCATACAATTAATCAACTATCTGCTCTGAGGCTGCTGAAGCAGAAGATGAGAAAGACTTGGCATGATTTCTGAAGTGAGGAAGAGTACTCAAGCTAATAAGAATTTGGCAAAATGTGATTAGAGATATTTGCATATTCAATAGCTCTGTGGGATGGTCACAGGACCCGCCCCCCATTTGTAGTTTGCATTTAATTGCCATTGGATAAAATGGATAAAGAGCAATGGGACAGCTTATACCCCACTGGGGTCAGGGACCACAGCTCAGAGTCCCTTCCTTGCCTAGGCAGTGCCCATCTCAATAAGCCTCACTTCCCCTGTCTTACTTTCCTTCTGGTCCCCCTTTTGGCTGCCCAGTGGATTAGCTTCAACAGGAGGGATGGGGTTGTTCTTGGCAATGCCTAGCATGTAGCCTGGCCTTTAATTGCCTTTGCTAGGAAGCTGAACACCTAGGTCCAAATCTCCTTTGGTAAAGAGAACCCTAGAACTCTTGTCTCCTGCTCCCTGAGAAAATGCTATTAACCCTATGCTACTAGGCTACAAGGTAGAAGGGTCCTCTTACTGTGGTTTTCTTTTGTGTGTATGAGTTGAGTGACTATCAGAGTTACAAACCTTCCTGGGGGTAAATTCTGTATAAGGATAATTTATCCTAATGGGGGAGTTGGACTTGGGCCATAGATAGCAATAATGCTGCCCCTCAGCCTTCATTTTGCTAGACCAAACCAGCTAATGTTTTTTCCTTCATTTGTTATATGTTGAGTTTTTGAATCCAGTGACCATCCTAGTAGTCCTTCAACCAGGAAAAAAGCTGGTTTAAGGTTTCTGGAGCATTCGTGAGAAAAGAATATGGATATAATTAGAGATACAATGAATAGTCAAACTCTTCTCTGGATATAAGTTGTACTCAACTACTGTAGTCAATTGTTCTGCTGAAGATAGGAAATGTGCATCAGCACCAGATGGGTGAAGTTATAAAAAAGTCAGAAAAACAGGATCAAGGAGCTCCCTTTTTCATTTTAAAATGGTACGGGTTTTTAAATCCCTAGGTTTGCTCACATGGGAAGAGCCTTCCACTCTTTATCCCTCAGAGAGAAATACACTGGTTGCTGTGCATGCTGTTTACTCTTTGGAGCCATTTGGAAGAAATGTTATATTAAATAACAAAAGGTCTAGTTTATTATTATTCAAGTTACAGCAAGGGAGGTTTAGGTTGGATATTAGGAAAAAACTTTCTCACTAGAAGGGTGATGAAGCCCTGGAGCAGTTACTTAGGTAGAATCTAGGTAGAAGTGGTAGAATCTCCATCCTTGGAGGTTTTTAAGGCCTGGCTTGACAAAGCCCTGGCTGGAATGATATAGTTGGGGATGGGCCTGCTTTGAGCAGGGGGTTGGATTAAATGACCTCCTGAGGTCCCTCCAACCCTAATTTTCTATGATTCTATGATTGCATATGTATATTAGATTAGATTACTATAGTAGCTTTTGCTTGGAGGCCAGTGATTTATTTGCCAAAGATGGGCTGCATTTCAGTGTTGTTGTATATTCATGGCTTGTGAAATGCTTGGACATGGAAGGTATTAGATGCATATCATTCATGTAAATTATATAATCAATTGATCTTTGATTGAGCATTTAATCTCTGTTTTAAAACAGGTTAGCGTCACATTGGTTATTGTCATGTTGTGCCAAATAGTGTGGTAGTTGCTTATATTGGATGCACTTTGAGAAAATCTTCCTGTTTGCAGTAACCATAGACTGTATATTTCATAGAATATAGTTTTCATGTCCAGGGATCAGTCTTGCCTTGATCTTCAGAAGGCCTTTTTTTAGCAAATTGTCTGATTGCCAGATCCAGCTATTTCCATAATGTTAGTGTAGCCCAGGTAACTTGGGTATATACTCCCCTTCTCCAATTGAAGGAGGTTGTTAGCTGGTAGGTGTGGTGTGGGGTGGGAACTGCAGACTGCTCAATTTCCCTCTGTCCCTATAGAACCAGGCCAGGACAGTCAGGGGACTTAACTATATACACATTTATTTACATTAACATATCACAAGGGAAAGGAAATTGGATATAAACATATGTACAGTTTATATATTTATGTATTTATCTAAACCAGTATCATAAACAATACCCTCTGGGTAAATGACATAAAACCTTATACCAGTGCTCCAGATACAGGTAAGTATCTGATCTGAAACAGATAAACCCCAAAGATAAACTCAATCCCAAGGGGAAACCCCAATGCCCTTGGGCTTTCCCCAAGTCCTATAAAGAAGCTGGTAACTTTAGCGGGGACCCTCCCAGTGGGACCTCCCCTTTCAGGAGCCCTTAATTAACCGGGGGGGGTGGGGACTCCCCTCCCCTGTGGAAATCCTCTTTTCCCTGCAACTCACAGCTCCCAGGCCTGGAGGGTGGTCCTTGTCCTCTGCACCAGGCTGTTCTCTCACCTGCAGGGGGTTTCGGGGGGGGGGTGAGGGGTCGCTGTCCCCTGGAACAGGGCTCCGCTATGCAGGGCTTCTGGGGCCTCTGGCTTGGCCCTGTCTGCTGGCTCAGTAGCCTTATCACTATTTGGCTCTCTGGATTTAACCTTTTCCTATGGGTTGGAGGCCTGGGCTGCCTCATGCAGCACCAGGCTCGGTCCACTCCCGGACCCTCCATGCAGCACCTCCTGCACCAAGCTCCCAGCCTCTCCCCTGGGGTTGAGGACCTGAGCCGCCCAAGCACTCCAAAGGTCTTATTCCATGCACCGTCCTGTGCACCGTGTCTCTGGCCACATGCCAGAGATTGCAGACCTGAGCCATCTCGTGCAGCTCCCAGGGTCTGGACGCTGCGCCATGCAGAACACTGAGCCTAGCTGCTGGAGCCGTCAGCCATTCCCTGCTGATGAAAGTCTTCAGTGGCTCTTCTGGTCTACTGCTTCGCCCTGCTGAGCAGCTCTCTTCAGCTCTTCTAAGCCCCGCTCTTCTTTCTTCCAGATGTGTTCCCTTCATGCTGGGCATGCAGCTCCTTTTAGATGTTCCAGGGCTCCACCCCTGAAGTCTTCTGGACCTGAGTGTTGCAGTCTTCAATCAGGTCGGGGGGGGGAGGGGGGAGGTCCTTTCCCCCTCCCCTCAGGAAAGTGGCATGACTGAAGTCCTCTTGCTGCCTCCTGATTGGGGGATGAGCTCCACCAATCAAAACAGCAAGATTTCAAGTCTGGGACTCAACCCAAGCTCCAAAAGGCAAGCCTGCTACATTAGTAATTCTAATGAGGCAGTTTCTGACCCCACTTACACCAGAATAAATCTGATATCATTGATGACTCGCGGGGTGGGGGTGTGCACCCAGGCATGTGTGTACCCCCTGAGATCGGCCATGCACCCCCTGGAAGCGCCAGCCATGAAACCGGAAGTGCTGGCAGAAGTTTCACTGCTGGCTCAGCAATCGGTTGCTGAGGGACCCTCCTCCCCTGTCAGCGATCTGGTGCCCCCTCAGACTCAGGAGGCACCAGTCGCCCATGTCTGATATAATCCCACTGAGGCTATAAACAGATGGTGCCTTGGTCCCAGGACTGATTGTGTCTTTGTCCAGGAATGGCCAAGTTGTAAGATTGTCATGTCCACACATTGGCCTTCCAGTTGGGTTTAAAGAGTAACTGAATGCATCATTGCTCCTCTGTCAGCAAGTGGCTTAAAAGAACACACATCCCAGTGTTCCTTGCTCTGGTTAAGTGTTTGTAGGTTCTCCTACTGTAAAATAGCTCAGGACTATACAAACTGAGTTCACTAAGATAAGGGACCAAAGAGAGCTTGGGTGACTTTTGGGGCCAGCATCAGCATTTAGAAGAGCACGGAACTGCACAATCAACACTGTGGCTGCTTAGGGGGAAACTTGAACTGTCACAGTGGTCTGATCAATGACCAAACAGCAGCTTATTTAAAAGCCATTGTTTTCTCCTTTCTTTGCTTACCAGTTTGCAATGCATTGCTTGTAATGAAGTGCCTTTATCTATCACTAATGAGATGTTTGCATGGGATTGAAGGCCATATCAGCTACTTATTTCAGGGCAGGAGACAAGGAGAAAAGCTGAAGGTTCTGGCAAAGGAGTGTGGGGGAAAGTGCATTGTGCTAATATTTGGGTGTGAAGCCAGGAATAGTGCCTTATCTTGAGTTCTGGAAATGTAGTCAGGCACAGCTGGGAGGATTCTTATAGCTGTGCTCTACTGCTAATGTTTTTTTGGTAGAGGGGGATGGAATTAAGTGGACAATTACCTTAAATGGAACTAGTCACAGACTAACTGGCCTGGGACCCACAATGAAGGCTCGGTGACCATTATGGACATGGCTCCAAAAAAATAATGGTGGTTCCATTAATCACTCATTTTGACTACTGTGGTACCTATTAGCATACCCCCACACATGGGGGATGATGATCAGGGGGTACAGCAGGCTAGTCCCCAGATGTGACCATGCAGTTCCAGTGCAGACCCAAACTATAGAAGAGGACTGTAACAGGACGGCGTCCTAGGGGTCACCGTGCAATCCTCTAATGCCCCCCTTTACCATGTCAAGTTTGGCAAAAGGGCACCCTCGATTCTTGCCTGCCATGTCTTTGATGTAAAATGTATATTAGAGAGGCTGCCTTTCCGTCCTCTTGGCCACGGCTTCCTGCTGTACACTGGCCCCGTTCGGTAATGGGCTTTCTGTGCACCCCAGCCTTATGGGCTATGAGTGGGTCCAACCACCCCTTTACCACGCCCCAAGCCTCACTGATGGAACTGACCTTCTTTGGTCTCGCAGTGTCTCACTGGCACTCGGGCTTTCCTCAGCCCTGCCTTGCACTTGGCTCACTGGCGCTTGGGCTTTCTGCAGCCCTGTCTCGCACTGTGCCTCACTGGCATTCTGGTTCTCCACTGTCTTGTCTCGCTCGGCGCCTCACTGGGCACTTGGGCTCTCTGCAGCCCTGTCTCACACTTGTCTCACTGGTGCTCAGGCTTTCTGGAGCCCTGTCTCATTCTGTGCCTCACTGGCATTCTGGCTCTTCACAGCCTTGTCTCGCTCTGCACCTCACTGGGCACTCGGGCTCTCCACAACCCTGTCTCGCACTGTGCCTCCTCTGGCGCTCAGGCTCTCTACAGCCTTATCTCTCGCCTCACTGGGCGCTTGGGGTTGGCATGCTCCCAAAGCTATGCCCTCTCTGGCGCTTGGGGTTGATGCACCCAATCACTGCCCCCTCACTGGGGCTTCTCCATCGCTGCCCCCTCTCTGGGGCTGGGGTCCCCACATTACCGTGAGTCCCCTATGAGGCCTCCTCCATCCCTGTATAGCCCCACCCAAGCCACCGGTCAAAACAGCAAACAAAACACAAGCCCCTGGGCTATAACATAAATCCTAGCCACCTGGCTGAAACATCATTCAAGCCACCCCAAGGGTGCTCCATCTCTCACCAGTCTCTAGAGCTGTGCGTGCAGTCTGGCCTCTCCTCTTTACTCACTCAGGCATAGCTCCTTCCCCCTTGGCAGCCAGCAGGGAACTCCCCGCTTGGCCTCAGCCCTGGGGTTTAAATGTGAGCCAGGCCCTGCCCCTCCTGGTCAGCTGACTGCTGGCAGGTGTGGGTCACTAGCTTCCTCTGGTTGCCCTGGTATCCAACACCTGGGTTCTTGTCTCTCTTCTTAGAGTAGCAGGCCCCTTAGTGCCCTGCTACAGGGACCATGGTTCAAACCCCAGTGAGACATTGCTGTTCCACTGGGAATGCTCCAGCTCCTTTCTCGCCACCTGTCTGTTGCCTGATCTCTCTTTACCCAACTATATTGGGGGCTGCAACTTACCATGCTCAGATGTGGAATTTGTCCCGTCATAAGCAGAGTCTTCCAGAACAATGTTTTTCTCTTGGGAGAGGGCTGGTTGGGAAGATGAAGATGGGGGGAAGGGCAGGGAACACCATGCCTTTGTGGTTTGAGTCCAAGTCCATTTTGACAGCCATGTGGCTTGGGTGGATGGCTATGGAGGGCTTGGCAGAATGGCCTAGGAATTCATGATCTGGCTTATTGCTTATGGTGTTGTCCTGACATGTGAGGACTGTGTCTTTGAGTACGGTCACATCAAAGTTCTTATTGCTGTCCTGGGGGTGCAAGCCACAACATAATCATGTCATTGACCACAAAGATGTGGTACTGTTCCTCTTAATAGGTGCACATGACCCTGTGTATGCCCAACAAATGGCTGCTATCCTTTGTACTCACATTTGCTGCCTTAGAATTTGAACTGGCCCTGTCATGGTCATGTCCCTGGGATGCCATTTCCTTTGCCATCTCTTCATAGAACACTTTGTTTCAGTGCTTGATCAGAATGCCTGCTGGTTCTTGATCAGACCTCAGATGGCAATGAGATACATTACCTCTTTCCTGGTCCAGCCATTGCCTTGCTTGTTCACATCACTGCAATCAATTTGGATTGAGGGCCATGATGGAAGGAGGATGGATGGGTATGAGGGGGTATGGAAGTCTGAACTTGTCACAGTAGATGCTGTTTCAGTCTAATTATCTTTCTAACAACTAGATGGTTAAGTGGATGGATGTCCTCAATGGCTGGTGCTCTTTGCTGTTCTTTCAGTGGATATAGCCTCTGATGCTGATTTCAGGTAGTTGACAGCACAAAATGGCTGGCAAGTCACTTCAGGGCAATGAATAAGTAGGGGTGACCACCTGGGGCCTGTCACCTGTGGGAAGTAGAGTTCTGTGATTAGGGCCAGAGCAGCCAGAAAGAGTTTAAGAGGGGCCAGGACTTGGGATGAAGCATTGTGTTGTGGCTGTCTGGAGGACTCATTGGCTTACCTGTCCTAGGATGATGTCCCAATGGTTATTCAGATATTTGATAAAAAACCTGTTACTATTTCTCAAACCTTTAAAAGATTTAATCCAGCAACAATGGATGTGGATGTTCTAACAACTGCACTTGGTCCCTCTGGTGGGCCAGTAGAGGGTGCTCCTGTGCTGAGTCACCCACCTCGCTGCACCTGACCACCTTCCAGGCTCTGAGTGTCTCCCTGGGAGTGCCTCACATCTGGCTGATCCCCTTCCTGGAGGAGCACACATGTTCCCGTTGGGGTATTGCTGCCACCACCCAGGGATGGGCTTGATCTTGGCACAGTGTCCCCTGGGAAACACAGGCCTAGTAGCCCTTGAGGGTACTTGACTTACTTCAAGAACTTGGGATGCTTCCCTCAGTCAGAAGCACAAGTAGTGGTCTCCCTTAGTCAGCTGAACCAAGGGGAACCCAAGGCATAATGTAGACCCACTCCCAATAAGTCTCCCACACTAGGTACAAAGGAGAACTTTTTTCTAGAATAGGGTACAGAGTTGAGTAGTATCAGAGAAATCCCATAGAGCAAACAGGGTGGCTGGGGTAGCCTTTGATCACACATCTGAGTTACTGCAAACTATATATCTAAGTTAGATCTCAGGTAGCTTACTTACAAGCATCATCCAGAGGCAGGTGGAGATTCCCTTTGGAGGCTGGCAGTTCATTGATCATGAGTTTCGAGAGAGAGAGCAAGTTTCAGATGGTCCAGATCTTCTCTCTCTCTGAGTTTTCATCATGGCTACTGCCCCTCCTCCTGGGCAGTCCTTAACTTATATAGCTCTTATGACCTCATTTACCTGATCCAATGGAGGCCAGCACCTGTTGCCTGCCAGCCAACCTATTTGAAATGCATCACTGGTTGCTGGGCAGACTGGCAGTCTCTAGCTCACTAGGGAGCCCAAGCCCCTCACCTAGGTATGTGATGCTAGTCATGGAGGCAGAGGGAACAGGTTTCCCCTCTCCTTCAGGAATGTATCCAGCTCAGGTTACCTAAAGAGATAGGGTAGAGTGTGTACCTTCTGCAGGGCCCATACTAACCAAATTGTCACAGAGCAGACTTTTTGGGAAGAAATAAAGGTGGCCTTCTGCCACAGTCCTGGGAGACAGTATTTTTCTCCTGGGACAAATGCTATGTCTGTTCATAGCCTGAGATTTGATAGAAATGGAGTAATTCCATGAAGGTCAGTAATGTTACTCTGGATTTATGTAGGTGTAATTGAGATCAGTCTCTGGCCCATTGTCATAGTCATGTCCCCTGGGTTGCCATTTCCTTCACAATCTGTTCATAGACCAGCTTGACCCCAGCACCCATTGGTTTTCAGTCTCACCTTAGGTGGTGATGAGATCCATTACCTCTTTCCTAGTCCAGATATTGCCATGCCTTTTCATTGTGTGATGATATGGCCGCTTTGAAAGATTGAGTATACTGTGCCAGGGCAATGAATTGGCCATTGTGTATATAATTTTAAAATTGCTCATTAATGCCCCTAAATGCACTTTCTCCTAAAAAGTGGTGAATAATTATCTGCAAGTAGTGAATATTAGGTACTATATGAGCAGCAAATAATTTACTACAGGCATTATCTAATAATTATCTTTGGATAAAATTGTAAGACTTCAGTGTTTTTAGAGCCCATTTGTGACCCATAAAATATGGGTTAAACCTCACATTCTACTATACTCTTTTGTAATTATTACAGTAAATGGTGGGAAATTACAGAGCAATCACCAGGAGGAGAAATCTCTTGACTACTGAAAAGAACTAACATTTCTAAAACTAATCAAAGAGATAGAATAACTTGCCCAAAAGCTTAACACCCATCTCTCTCTTTTCTCCAGCGTCTTAAGGAAAATGTAATTCATAGCAGTTTTAATTCCAAATGAATCTCATTTTGCCTAAATGACAGGGAAACAATTCTTCTTTAGTTTTTAGACATAATGTGATATAGCAGGATTTGCACTTTACCCTGCAATCACTTTGTTCCTGTACACAGACCTCATATGGAGTATTTAGTATTGTTCTGGTCACCTGTGTTCAAGAAAGCTGAATTCAAACTGGAAGAGGTGCAGTGAAGAACTAGGGCTATGAATGGTAGAGTGGAGACACTGTCTTTAGAGAGGAGTCTAGCAATGCTTGACTTGTTTAGTTTAGCAAAATGAAAGCTGAGAACGGTTAGATTGCTTCCATTAAATACAACAAAGAAATGAACAGCAAGGAGGAAGAAGCACCATTTAAGTGATAGACAGCCTTGGCATGAGCTGCAAAGCATGATATAGATTGGGAGGCAGCTCATGGATTTGGCTGGTTGAAAACAAAATCTCATGGTCAATGCTTATCTTGTCTTTTTAGACTGCAAAATTTGCAGATGTTGTACTGTCCAATGAGGCTTCATCTTATCTGGGGCCTCCAGACATGATGATTAATATGAATAACAAACTTAGGGGGAAAAAAAGGGAGTTATTTCCTCTTCCTTTCAAATTATTTTATTTTTAAAATGAATTTATTCATGCAAGGTATCAGTTTAGCCACCATGAAAGCTCAAGTTTATTTGGCCATTGGTTTCAGTCCAAGCAGTATTGGTAGGAGTGTTGCATTTTGGGACCCAAATTCCTGAGCTGGGAAAAGCTTTAGTCACTGTTTCTGGTTCTGACACCTTTCCTGGGCTTCCTGGAGACATCCAGAGTTCAAATTGTGGGGGCACTGGGGTGGGATTGGGGAGGGGGGTTGTTGAGGTCTTCTATAAGAGATGAGAGCCCCCTCTGGCCTGCCCCATGCCTCAGGTGATGGTGGCTCCTTCCGGCTGCCACTGCTGCAGACCCCCCGCCCCCAAGAGTTGGAATGTAACTCAAATGCTGGAGGCATCCTGTCTGTCTGCTATGTCTTTTTACAAGTGGGTACCATGGTTTAGCTGACCCTAGATCCAAGGCCCACATTAACTTAGACACACCCTTTCTAGCCATATGGGAACTAGAACCCCATTTTATAGTTTTGCCTTCAGATGTAGAATCCATGAGAAACAGAGACAAACTGTAGACAAACCTAGGGCACTCCTAGCCTCCAGGGATTCCAATGACAGGAAGGTCCCCAAGCTCATTGCTTGCTTCCTGCAGAAATGGGTCCTCATGCCTGGCTGGCCCAGCTGCCCCCTAACCTCATACTACAAGGCAAGGCAGATACAATCCCTTCCTCTCTCCAGCTATTGCAACTGGGGCTCAGGACAGCAAGTGCCAGGGTGTCTGTGGGGATAAGAGTAGGGGGCAGCAGTCCCAACTACATGCACAGTCAGGGGTGGGACTGGGGTTTGGCAGGATCAGGGACAGTTGTGCAGGATTGGGGATGCTGGATCTATGGCAGCGGGGTTGGTGGGATTAGGGTGGGGGGAGGCAGGAGACAGTTCCACACTTAGATTGATCTAAGTGGAGGGAAAAGGCCTTTACATCATTACTGCTGATCTACATTAGGAACTTCTTGTGTTACATCCCATGAAATCTCCTTAATTAGTCATTGGAATAACTGCTTTTATCAGTTATTAAGTGCACGTGGGTGAACTAAGTCTGTATGTACCCATGTTAATTTGCATACATGCAAATTACTACCTTCGCATTTATTTCAAATGCATTTACAGTATTTCAAAGTTGGTAATTTTTTTCGTTTCCTGTATTTTGAATTAACAAAGTTTTCCTGGTCCAAGGGACAGAAAACAGCTTCAAATTTCAAAGTAGACATATTTCAAATTATTTGTATGGTAATGCATGCAAAAACCTATCCTTCAGGCTGGGGAGTGACAATAGCTTCAAGGTATCTAACAGTGTGAGCTATCTGATATCAAATTAACCAGGTTTGAATATATTTTGTTCTATGATTTTACAAAGGTAGGGTGGGAGAAAGTTCCATTCTCTATCCTGATCCTTTAATATTTCCCGTACCCGGTGAGGACTTTCTCACTGGAATTTCTTCCCACTTTAAAACTATCAGCCTGAAGTACTTAAAATCATGAAACAGGTGCTATAAATCATGACATTTACTTAAATAACATAAAGTTATAAAATGTTTAGGTTTTTTTATTTGTTTTCTGATTTTTTGAGACTTTGTAGTCATGTGTCAAGATTGCTCAACACTCACAAGGTGTAGAAATGTATAGTTTTTGTATTAGAGATAATTTTTTGTAAATAATCACATGACACCAAGGAGCTAATACCAAGTATTACAATGCTCATAAAAGAAACATGAGAGCAGCCAGCACCTTCTTGCTTGCATATGCACTAGATATAAAGAACAAAAAACACTTGTTCTCTGCAGAGAGGTAGTGCTGGGGTGGCATTATACAAGACACTTGGACTAAGTGCAGACATTCAGGGAGGTTAGAGTGCATTAAAAATGGCCACCTGATCTAAGGTAAGTTGGGATGTGGGGATAGCGGGTGCAGTTGGGATGAGGGGGCAAGCAGGCTCTGGGGAGATCAAGGGTCCATGGGAGGGATGGGGATCCAGGCAATGTCCATTAGAGCAATCGAGGGAGGGGGTAATGGGGAGGGAGGGCAGGCAGAGGCAGCATCCACAGGGGGTTTGAGAGGGTGGAGCTATACAAACTGCCAATTACACTTTCTGAATAAATATATAAATATTTAAAGGAGCTCTGTTCAAGTACTACTGAGCCTGAAACAGTGTACACAGGAGAAAATGGCTGCTGCTTGCATGCAGGTTGATGATGTGAGCTGGCTCTGTGTGCACAGGTGTGTGGTGAGTAAGGAGAGCAGAAGGAGGATTTGGATGGATAATAGGATAACTAACTCTCTTCCCACTTTCTTCTCTGCATCTTTTATTCACTGTATGGAGGCTATCATTTCTTCAGACTCCTTCACACTAGTAGCTTAATGATTTCTGAGCTCTCCCAGAATGCCTGTTACAGTAAGATCCTGCCAGTTACAAGTCCAAAATCTAGGAGCGGTAAGAAAGGGGAGCAGATTAGATCCTGTGTCCAGAGCTGGCATCCATAGGAGAGTTGCAGGTGGAAGATATCTTGTTGACAGGAAGAGAAGGGACCTTGCAGTATTCTACTGAACAGAGCCAGGAAGGCATCCTTACTATCTAAGGCATATATAACTATATGGAAGGGAAGAATAAAGGTTCTTGAGAAACAGAACCAAATTTTGTTGCACTAAGATAAACTTCACACACAAGCGGGCAACAATTTTTGGATGAAACTTTTCTGCCAAAAAAAATGCAATTTGGTGGTTTCAAATGGTTTGTAAATTTGTTTGAGGTTTTTCTGAATTACTGATCTAAAATGAGTAAAAAAAAGCAGTGATTTTTGAAAGGCCATTTTGACATTTTTACATGAATTTTTTAGATTTTTCCTATTGAGTAAGCTTTTTGTTGTGAAATTTCCTTCTGTTTCTTTAAAACCCTGTTGAAGTGTTCAAAACCAACCATTTCATTTTACCCATCAAGTTTTCAGTTCACTGTATTTTTTTCTTTAATAAAAAGTCATTTCAGATAAACCCCAAGTTGTTTTTTCTTGAATCTGCCAAAGATCTGAAAAATCATGTATTTGCCCAATAGTGTTTTTCTGGTCCCTTCTTGTTATTTCAAGGCAGGTTTCTCCTCTTCATATACAGTTATTCTAAACATTGATTTGCCCTGACACTTCAGATTCAGGCTTCTACCATCTGATAGTTTTTTCTCTAAAACAAACAAGCAAGCAAACAAACAAAAAAAAAAAACTTCAGCCAACCCCACCCCTTTCCTACCTTGACTAGTCTCTGTTCCTCACCTTTTTTAAAGTTTTGAATCGATTTACTTGTTCCCTCCCACTCTTTCTTTCCAAAATGGCACTACTGACCTACCAAATGGCATTACCAATGAACTTTTGGTCCCATCTGTTTCCTATTTTAACTTTCCTGTCAAGCATTACATCTAACATCCCTTTAAACATGTTGCCTAGATATAAATATTGCTGTACTCTGCAGCTGCAGAATCACTGGGACTAAAAAGCTGGCTTTGTTTTTTTGTAGGTCTCCAATCTTAGAACAAAGCAGCTGATGCTTGGCGCCATCAGATTACTGATATATGTTATCTCTCTGATTGGGTGAGAAGAAAAAGTTGAAAACTCTGGCTTGAAGGTTTTAGTATATGGCTATTGTCTTTATTGTCCCTGCTTCAGTTCCTAACAAGACAGATTTCTTCTCCTTTTACTCCTACCATCTTCTGTAGTCCCTTTAATTCACATTCTACTCCTTCCCCCAACCTATTGCTCTTTTTCTCCTCTCGCTGTCCTCTCCACTTGAGATTTCTTCCTCTCTCTTTGATCTTCATTCACTATACTACCACCAGAGCATGGCATATGATTTAAGGGTATAAGATTTCCCACTCCATTAGATGCTGGATCAGAACAGACTCTGTTCAGTGTTCTTCAGATACAAAGCTGGCTCACTGTGCTGTGTGGAGCTGGCAGAGATACGTTCCCTCCCTTCTCTCTGCATTTTATGTGCCCATTAAAAGTATCCATGACCAAATCAAAAATTGTGCAGCTGTTTCAATAGCTGCAAAACTGCCTAGAACTGGGAGCCCCGAGGACAGTGAAAGAGACCTTTGTGAATTGAACACTCTCCGAACTAACTTGTTTGTAAAAACCCATGTATAATTAAAGCCTCTTTTCCAAGTGAATGAAGCCATAGTTACATACTCAATGTATATCTTTATTTCCAGCTCAAATCTTTCTGGGGACGTTTCCCAGCAGTGTGTATTATCTGGCTCCAGTTCTTGTAGTGTATCATCATCATCATTATTCAAACTGTGGAGTGCTCTGCTACATTTTGGGAAACTTTTCTCTAAAATATTTCTTGATGGACTGCAGCATAGTCTATCCAGCTTCATCTGTCTAACAAATAGCTGTCATGTTTCCTGTAATGGCAGGCTCCTCCCTTCTTGCAAGTGGAAAGCCATCCAATTCAGATATACCCTTATGTTTAACATGCCAAGGAACAAAATGATCCCAGTGTTTATTCATGCTCTTCCCTTCTCTCCTCCCTACCAAACCTGAAAAAAGTCAACTTCCAAAGACAACATTTCCCTGAACAGTCCGAATAATATTTTAATGGACCATTTACTTAGTTAGTATCTAATTAAATTTTGCATCATGAATAACACATTCAAATCACTGTAGCATTGTGAATAAGGATTCAATAAAAATACAGAATAAAAGAAATTTGCAAAATACCCACCATTAAACTAATGAGTAAAAATTCAACAGTTTATAGGAAAATCCACCCGAGAACAAGTAAAGTGCAAACAACCATATTATCAAAACAATATTAGTCAGTTTTCATTCTGTTCCCTCATGCATCCCAATACAGAAGGGGAAGGAGAAAAAGAATGGCTCAGATGGAAATATTTTGATGGAAGCAATGCCAAATGTGCATAGATAGAGCGATGCAGCAAATGCTAGCAGCTGCCTGGCTAAGGTAAGACATAATAGGAAATAATGACTTAATGGCTGCAACACAGTTCTTGACGTAGAACATTTTTAGGCATGTAGAATGTAACTGTTAATCCATTTGAAAGTGCCATTTGAAGGGTATTCTGAAAATATGAATCAATTTTGTTTGTGTGTATATAAATAAAATGTTTCACCCCCTTTATCTATTTATCTATGTGTGTATATATGTGTGTTTACACACACACACACACACACACACACACACACACACATAAATAAAATGCTTCATCATCCCTACTTTAGTTTAACTTGCTCTACTCAAATTAGTCCTTTAGGGAAACCTTCTTGTTTTCTCTTAGGATCTATGAGCCATTTCAGCAATGGGTATAACTTTAAGCTTAAATTGCTACAGTGAAATCAATCTTACAATGTGTGTGCTTAAGCACTTTGCTGTATAAAGGCCTTTATGGCTATAGGGTCCAGCCCTGTCATGCAGGATAGAGTGTTTTCCTATTGCATAACATAGCTTTATAAATGTAATCCTATCAGTACATCAAATGTGTATTCCTAGTGGAACACTCCACTGAGGACATCTTCATGATGTGTCTTTACATTACGTGCTGAAGAATTTAAACATAAATGCAGTCAATTAGAAAAGCACCTCCCCTCTCTGATACAGTTAGTTGGTACTGGCTCACATTGTAAGTGAAATATGTTAACATGCCTGCTCCTGCAAAGGTGTAAACATACTCAACTTTAATCATGTGAGTAGCCTTGGGGCTTGTCTATACCACCCAAGGACAGCACTAGGGAGAACTGGAGTGATGCACTGCCTACCCTGCTCTGCTTATGCTATCCCCTGAAATGGCTGTAATGTAGCCACATTTGTGTGGGGCTTGCTGCATGTTAATAAGCTCACCTGAGAATATAAGCTTGCTTCTGCTGAATTTCTTGAATCATTGTATGACCTAGGGTGTGCATCTTAAGGGGAAAAAAACAAAACAACCCCCCCACAACATATTGTGCCTTGTATTTTTAATTTCCTTTAGGCTTCCTAGCTTACTTTCATGTCATGTGTATTAGAGCAAAGCATAGAGTTAGCATATCTAAGACCTCTCTTATGCAATGCTTTTTACTGCAGACCAAGTTACTTTTTTGTAGAATTCCTCTTGCATGGAAATTCATTAGATGCTTTTATAGGGTTCTAAATATCTATCCTGACACAGATATTTCAGGAGTTAGGGCCATAAACTTATGAATGCTCCTGCCTTGTGAATGTTGAAGATAGTTACCCTAAAAAACCTGTCAATTAGTTCTGGTTTGCTGTCTTTTTTTATATTTAACACTGAAATTTTCGCTGAAAATAATTGTAAAAGTAGTGGTGTAGGGGCATTTTGCCAGTGTTGAGTTTTTATTTTTAAACATATACAAAAGTATATAAATTAATACTTGGTGACAAACCTACCAAAGTTGTGCAGTAGGGTGTATACTGTGTGATTACAGTTTGTAAGACTAAACCATTCCAGTTGGGAGTATTACATTTGTGAAAAACAGGATAAGACAAAGAAAGAGACAACATTTTAAGGCAGATGCACAATATGGCAGAATTAAAAGTCTGAGTACATGTTTATAATAACTGGAAATTTCTGACCATATTTTTCATTGGCCAGTTCTAATCTTGCACTTGCTATATGAATCTGAGTAATGGCAGTGCCTGACCGAAGCACACAGTGTTTCATGCTGCCTTCCTATAATCATTCTTCATATGTAAGGACCATTTTTCAACCCAGTTTCTTGTATGAAGTTGCATTGTAGTTGTGGTGCAGCACCAGAGGGGTGCTCACCACTTAGGGATGTTGCAAGCTCTGTGGGAGCTTGTTGGCTGAGCAGCAGGAGGGAAAATGCACCCCTCCCCAAACCATTTTAAGGGGGAAAGAATGTGTCAGAGCACTCATGGTGCTCTGCTACTTTAAGAACTGGGCCAGGCAGCAGGCAGGTGCAGCCCAGTCCTGATGAGTGGCCATCTTAAGACTCAGGCCAGCAGAGCTGGAGGCAACAGTTGCTGCTTGGCACTGAGGAAGAAACATCTCCTGGTGGAGCTGCTGCTCCGGAGACAACACAGAGGTAAGGGCAGGAGCTACAGGGTGGCTTGGAGGCTCCTGGTCCTGGGCATGACCTAAAACTGCACCCTGCTGGGATAGAGAGGCTTGGTGGTCCTACCTGTGGCAGGGCAGGGCCAGAAAATGCTAGGTTAAAGGACCATCCCAGTGAAAGGCAGGTTGGGGTGCCTAAACCCCTGCCCCCACCATGTTACTAGATTACTAGATAATATCAGATGGAGTTAGGGCCAGGTAAGTCTATGTAGGACACCTGAGCCCATTTGGGGTACAAGACCCCGGTAAGAGGGAGTTAGGGCCAGGCACCCATGTGGGGGCACCTGAGCCCAGTGGGGGCAAGGCCCTGAAGAGTGGGTGGTGGGGCCAGACATGGCTGCAGCCACCCGAGCCCATTTAGGGTATAAGACCCTGAGGAGAGTTGTGGGCCAGGTATGCCAACGAGGGGCACCTGAGCCTGTGGGGGTGTTTGGCCCTGGGCCCCAGAGAAGGAGGCAGAGTACTGAGTTGAGGCCTTGTGAGTAGTGGGGCATGAGTTGAGGCCCTATTAACTTAGGGGACTGAATTTAGTCCAAGTAAGCCTTCAGGCACCTGAAGCCACAGGTGGGCCTGAGGCCAATTGAAGAGAGGCAGAGGAGAAGCTGCAGAGAAATAAGAGGGTGAGTCAGCAGCCCTGTATGGAGAGCAGCTGAGGGGAGTTACCCAGCTATGAGACAGGGGTAGAGTCTGCGCAGTATATTGCAAACCATCCAGCGCCTGCTCAGATGAGGGTAGCAAGAGATGCCAAAGAGGCCGTGTGGGCAGGTGAGGGTAGGGTGAGTGTGGCCCCAAGGAAAAGGAGGGGTGGTACGAGTGAGGCCTGGCAAGGGCAGTATGAGAGAGATTGTGTGAGAGATGGTGGAGTGTGAGAGGCCTCAGTGAGACGGAGGCAGTATGAATGTGGCTCATAACAGGGCAGGTCATGAGAGGCCTAATTCTGTAATGAGCTGGGCCTGGTCTCAGGCTGGAGCTTTACACAGTTGTTAGAAATGTCTGCGAGGCATGGGACATATATGAGGCCTATATTTAAAGAAGCTCTTGCAGGCCATACTGTGGCCTGTAGATAAGTAGTCTATAAGTGGTGGCAGGCTGAACAGGATCATCCCAGGCCTACCATAGAAGGGGTTGAAGGATGTGACCCTCACACTGAAAGAGGCATAATAACAGCAGTCTGTCATATAAGCATGGGTCAGGGCTATGCCAATAGGTCCAGTGACCATAATACTCAGGCCAACTACAATCCGTCTGAACACTGCTGGCTGGCTCATAGAAAGGGTGTAGGGGAGGTGGAGCCCCAGGAACATCCATTGGCGACATCTCCCAACTATATTCCAATGATGAGGGAGCCTCCCACCTTTGAAGATAACAGCTGGTCATGGTGGGCGAGTGTCAGGGGTCTCCCTGGGAAGGTGGCACCCGAATAGTGGCAATGCCCGAGAGCAATTGGGGGCAGGACAGGAGCAACCGATCTCGAGCTGAACTAGAGCAGTTTCTTGAGACCCGCTGGGTCTTTTATATAGTACCTCAGGGGTTAGGACACTCCTCCAGGATATGGGAGATCCAGATTCAATTCCCAGATTTTCTGCAGAGATTTGATTACACCTTTTCAATCTCCTAGTAGGCAGGCATGACCACCATGCTGGTAGATATCCTGAGATGGGATGTTCTCAATCTCCTGTCTTGATGCTCTTTGTATAAATACCTAAATATTAAATGAATTATGACTCCTCCTCTGTGAATCTAGCCCTTCATTTCCTTTTTTCCTACAAAATATTATTCCTATTATAGTGTCAGTGGAGCCTCACATGCTAAGATCTGTGCTATATTTTCATTGACTTCAAGGGAACTATGGCATGAAATCTTTGAGTTTTACAAAACAGTCCAAATTTGAAATCCTAAATTTCAAACTGTACTGAAATAGACAGAGTAAGCCTTTTTCAAAATAAACATGGACACACTAATTTTGCTCCAAAGCATTTACCTTTCGGACTGACTAAGGATAAATATTTTCACTATCAAGAAAAACAAAAACAAAACCCTGTTTGGGAAAGTTATGAACAGGGAAAGGGAAGGAGGAGGTCAGGTTAGAAACTAGATCTTAATTTGTGTTACAATAGGCGGTGCCTGGTCTGAAATGAAATATAAGAATATACATTACTGATAAGGTACATGATTTTTATAGTTTAAAATAAATTTGATGTGTGGATTTCTAATGAACCTGGCATATTTTTGTAGCCCTCCTCCTCATGAAAAGTGCCTTTTGCTGTGTAGTACAGTACTCTGTTGTTAAGATGGCAGCCCCATTCACTAAGTGGCAATAGGAATTGATGGAAACAATCATCATTGCCCTAAAATCAATTTATAATGTATACTATTTAGTTGCCTGTGCTATTACAATAATCACTGTTTTTTCTTCTTTTTCGAAGGCCCTGGGAGCTACACTGGCATATTTATACTCTTCTTTGGTTCACTTTTTTAATTACTTGCTGCTCAACCTACTCTTATTTTTCATGCCATAGGTTTCCTTCAAGCTATGCCCTAGGGTTTCTACATCTCACCCAACATAGCTGGATATTAATCTCTGAAAATTTTACAAATAAAAGAGACTGTACTGGCACAGTGATTGGAGCACTTGTCTGCAATGCTGAGCCTTATGCCAGGGTAAAATCTTAAATTGTGGCTACATGAAAGCATTTGCCCTGAAACAAGAAACCTAAAGGCAAAAGCCTGGAGCAACTGTATGCAAATCAGCAGCTGTCCAAAAATCTACCTTACTTGGGAAGAAATTACTCTGGATTTCCTATGTGAAGGCAGATTTACCTCAGTTCAAGGGTTTGCATCATATGGTTGCAACTTTTTCTTTCTCAGGACAGTTGTGAGGTTAGCAAGATATCCTGATCATATGTTTGCAGCTTTAAATTGTTCAAAGTAGGCAAAAGAAAAGAAGAAGCTTCCTTTAACTACAATGTTTTTAATTGTACATGCACCATGAGATTAGTGAGGTATCTCTGACTTTTTGATTTAAAACATGCTGAATTGGGGGATTTCATGAGGTTTCAGAGTCATTAAAAGAAGCTTTAACACTTTGTATATATGAGGATATGTTCCTGTGGCCTGACAATATGAATGGTTTCACCAGGGAGAGGCAGTCAAGAGGAAGGAAGGGACAGAAGATAACAAGGGTAGAGACCCTGGTGTAGCTTGATTAGAGAAATAGTGAGCCTGTTTTCTCTAGTGAATTTTGTGGGTTGAAGTAGACCATTGGAGGAAGATGCTGTCACCTGAGTACAATGTTGAGTAAGCAGATGCATTTATGGGTGGGACTTCTGGAAACAAGGAAATTAAGTAGAAAGAACATACAAGCCAGTGGGAAGAAAGGTCAGTGGTGAGAAAAAAATCAAGGGAGAGAGGAGATGCAGACTGAGGGAAGAATGGAGGAGGAATAATAAGACAAAAAGAAAAGGAAATGAAGCAATAGAAGGCAGAGGACCCAGAGAACTGAAAACCAGAACACTGTTTAAAGAACTAAAACAAATAAGCCAGAACTTGGGACAATGAAAGAGTTATTCTTAAAAAAGTTGAGGACAAGGTGCTTAAAACAACTGCCGAGGAAGGATCAGAGGCCTAATAGGATAAAAGCTCACTTCTTATTATCAGTAATGGACCTGATATCTTATTCTGATGAGAAGGGAGATGGATTGATAAGGGAAGAAGAAGCAGAAGTTAAAGACTTTTCTCCTTGCATTTTTCTCCTTACATTTTCTCCTTACATTTTACCAAACATAATTCCATGTGCCAACCCCATACAGAATCTCCAGTGATATGAATGAGGAAGCAGGTTATTCCTAGCCACAAGGTTCCATATCCTCCCAAGTGTACCTCTTGGCTCTGTCAGACTGACCAATTCAGTGAACAATTTCATAATTCCTGAAAGCATTGGTCTTTTTTTTCTGAAAAGAGATACTATTTCCAATTGCTTGTACTTTCATTCTTGTTTTCTACATTAAATTTAACAAAATTTATGCTTTTATATCTTTAAAAGCATATCAGGTAAAGGGAGCATGAGAAGAATGGTAATTCCTTAAGGATACAAGTCTTAAGGCTCAGAGAAAATCCATTCCCTTACGGAGAAAAAGTAGCAGAAGGGTCATGAAGCCATCTTGGCTAAGCAGGGAAGTTGCAGCCCTCCTACAGAAAAGAAAGAGGTGTACAAAAAATGGAAGCTTGGGACAGCCTCTAAGGAAGACTACTTGACAATGGTCCACACTTGTAGAAACCAGATTAGGCAAGCTAAGGCAGAAACTGAACTAAAACTAGCTATAAGAACCAAAGACAAGATGTTCTTCTTAAGCTACATAGGGAGTAAAAGGAAAACTAATGAGAGTGTGGGGCTGCTGCTCAATGCCTCAGGATACGTGGTCACTATCACTCAGGAAAAAAAGCAGAACCCCTAAATGCCTACTTTGCCTCAGTCTTTCACAAGACCAAGGGGAACAACATGCCAGGTAGGGCACAGAACAAGCAGGGCGGGATTGACACCTTTCCCACCATTGCCATAGAACTGGTGTACGATCAATTACAAAAATTAGACGTACATAAATCAGCAGGATCGGATGAACTCCATCCAAGAGTGCTACAAGATTTGGCTGACGTAATCGCAGAGCCCCTGACAAAGGACTTTCAAAAATCATGGGCTTCTGGAAAAAGTCCCGAAGACTGGAAGAGGGCCAATGTTGTGCTCATCTTCAAGAAGGGAAAGCGTGAAGACCTGGGAAAATACAGGCCAATTAGCTTAACTTCTATTCTAGGGAAAATCCTAGGAACATTCATCAAAGAGGCTATATGTGACAAACTTGCAGAAGGCATGATACTGAATGACAGCCAGCATGAATTTATTGCGGGCAGGTCTTGTCTGACCAACCTCATTTTTTTCTATGATCAGGTGACTCATCACCTGGATGAGAGAAAAGCAGTTGACATCATATACCTCGACTTTCAGAAAGCCTTTGACCTGGTATCTCACGAGGTACTGATCAGAAAACTGGAAATTATTGGGCTCGACTGTAGGACTGGCAAGTGGGTGCAAAACTGGTTGCAGGGCAGGACGCAGAGAGTCCCAATGAATGGATTGGTGTCATCCTAGTGAGATGTGGGCAGTGGCATACCCCTGGGGTCAGTACTTAGCCCCGTGCTGTTCAACATCTTTATCAATGACCTGGATGAGGTGGTAAAAAGCCCATTGGCCAAGTTTGTGAACAACACCAAGATATGGGGTTGTGCGGACACACCCGCAGACCTAGACAGGCTGGCATGTTGGGTAGAATGGAACCAGATGAGGTTCAATGTAGAGAAATGCAAAGAGCTGCATCTGGGAAGGAAGAACCCCCTGCACACCTACAGGCTGGGCATCGCTAACCTGACCAGCACTACAAGTGAAAGGGATCTGGGGGTAACAATTGGCCCCAGCATGAATATGAGCCAGCAGTGCGATGCAGTAGCTGCTAGGGTCAATAAAACTCTGGCATACATTGATGCATCTCCAGTAAATCTTAGAAGTGATTCTCCCACTTTACTCAACATTGGTGCGGCCACAGCTGGAGTATTGCGTCCAGTTCTGGGTGCCACACTTCAACAAGGACGTGCTAAAGCTCGAGAGGGTCCAGAGAAGGGCCGCACGCATGATCAGAGATTTGCAGGGCAAGTCATATGAGGAGAGGCGGAGGGATCTTGGACTCTTCAGCCTAAAGAAAAAAAGGGTGAGGGGATCTGATTGTGGCTTACCGCTATATCAGAGGCATACATCAGGGGCTCGGTGAACAACTGTTCACCAGGGCGCCCTGGGGGAAAACTAGAAACAATGGCCACAAACTCCTGGGAGATGGTTTTAAGCTGAGCATTAGGAAAAACTTTTTTACAACTAGGGTGTCCAGACTATGGAACAAGCTCCCCACAGAGGTGGTGCAATCATCTACCCTAGAGGTCTTCAAGAGAAGACTGGACAGTCACCTGGCTGGGGTCATCTGACCCCAGATGTCTTTCCTGCTCATGCAGGGGGCTGGACTTGATGATCCTTCAGGGTCCCTTCCAGCCCTATGATTCTATGAAAAACCCAGCCCAACTGCAAGTTTAAGGCTGCAGTTGTGTTTATATGCTATGGTGGAAGAGCAAACTGTCTATATTAATGTCCATGTCGTCTATACATGCCCACAGATTTTACATTTTAAGGGCCTGATTTTGTTCTCTCCTGGTAGCTTTGTACTGGTGTGGTGCCATTTAGATCATTGTAGGTAAAGAATTGTATGGGGGTCACTAAGAAAAAACAATATTTCAAGATCCAGCTGGCATCATGTGACTGGATAAATAGACCAACTGCAGCAAGGCACAGAGCTCTTAATGTAGTTAAATTGCAGGTTATTGCAGAACTGGCTCAGATCATCATAATTTCCATAATGGCACTATATGTTTTGTGAGGAGAAAGGAAAGTTCTTTTTAGACTGATTTTTTTCAGTTAGACACTATACATTTAGAGGTAAGAAAGAATGATACATGACTGAGTGGAATCTAAATATTTCTCAAATTTTGTATGCAATATTTGACCGGTGCCCTTAGGGACTGAATGAGTCACTCATAGTCCATCTCAGCAACATTATGATTGTGTCAGTTGTAGAAATTTAAAAAAATCAATGAGCCTCAACCAAATGAGTCATTAGACTCATGTAAGCCTTTGCCTTTTTCCAGTAGTAGAAGTCCTATATTGCTCCAATGTGTGAACTACCCAAGAAGTAAAGATGTTTGGTTGAGGTTGCGTTATGAGAGGGACTCGAAGCAGAAAAGCAATTATGGTTGCTCATGACCATTATCCAGGCTGCATTAACAACTGCAATTAAAATATTTTTTGAACAGTAGTCAAATTGAAATAAAAAACAGCTTCTCCTCTTGTTATAACCACTGTTACCATTCCTTCTATCTAAACTGTTTGCCCAGAGGAGAATCCCTTCTTTTATGAATAAAAAGTGTATACGATGTGCTGCTTTCCATATTTTAACAAGCGGCTCCTACAAATTTTCCATTTCTGGGTGAGTCTACACTGTGAAAAAAAGAGATGTTTTCTTACCATAACTTAATTACCATAGGGTAACTAACATGAAGTAAAATCATAGTGAAGACCAGCTTGTAATTTTTATACATTATCATGTAAAGTCTAGAAAACCTGGGATTTTTCTCTTTCTGTTAATGCACAAAAGGCTACGAATTGCCTTGTTTTCACTAGGACTTTACTCCATTATGAGTTAATGTGAAAGAACATACCTCTTTTTTTGCTAGTGAAAACAAGGCTTAAATTTGTGATAATCCATGATAATTGTGCTTGGGATAACAATATTCACTGGGGAATGATATTAATCTATTTTCCCTTTTTAAACATTTTTGGTCCCAGCATGTATTGCTTGACAAACAAATTTATATTAAGTGCAATTGTTTGCAATATTTATACTCTGTTTCTGAAAAATATATTGATTTCTATTGACATGATAGCTTAGTGTTATTGGGTAATGTAAATTACGTATTGTACCTGGCTCACTTGATTTATTGTTGTAGCTTACATGGCACATTCAGACTTTGATGTATTTAAATGAAAAGATTTAAGCCCTAATGGTAGTTTAATAAAACTGTCCAAATTATGGAAATGATGTTTTCAATGCTATAGGTATGGCTAAGATCATTCAGTACACAAAACAAGGATTCAACTACTTGAGTATGAAGAATAGTATGTATTCCCCTTGTAGCTAACTCCCTCTTACCATCCCCCCCCAAAATCTGGAGTTACTCTTTGGAGATTGCAATCAGGGCTCGTGGTAGAGGTGTAATATCTTTTATTAGACCAACTAGATTTTTGTTTAAAAGTTCTTTAATTGCAAGCTTTGGGGCACAAACCCTTCATCAGGCATTGGAGAAAAGATGGTAAAAGTTCTCCTGGGCAGAAATGAAAGTTCATATTTCATAGGATTTCACAGAGGCATCACGGATGACCTTGACCATATTGGCCCCATTGTTGGTGACCATGAACCCATGAATGAGTTCGCCCTGTCCAATAAGCCACCCCTGCACCATACGGTTCATGGCCACCATGATCTCCCTTGCCGTGTGGGACTAATCCATCACCTCAGCTTGAAGGAGAGCCCACCAACAGCCTGACTGGTTACACCAGTGCCCTGTGTGGGAGAGAGGTAGGTGTGATCTCCATCCTAGCTGCTCCAGATGTGTGAGATGAAGTATAAGGCCATTTGCTGCCCTGCCTTGTACAGCTCCTCCCTCAAGTACTCCCTGTATGCCTCATACAGGGAAGTGCTGAAGGTGGTGTGTGTGGCCAGTTGCGGCCACAAGTGCCATGAGCCACCTGAACCCTGGCTGCTCAACAAAAGAGAAGGGCTGGCCATCTACAGCATCCAATCCAATGCTCAAATGTTCTTGGTGACCTCGCTCACCTTGGGAATGCACTCCCCTGTGTGCCCACCTTTTCCCCCACTGTTCTGGGTGGCCTGCCTCTGCTTCAGGGGGATGGGGGCTTTTGAGCAAGAGGGGGACTACTTTTTAGGCATGCTCCCACTGGTACTAGGCTGAGGAGGAGCAAGAGCAAGGGGGTGGTGCTTGCAGAGATGCATCAGCATCCCTGTGGTGTTCATGCATTTCATTCCCTTGCCCTGGCTGTTTTTTGCTTGACAGTGCAGGCAGGTAGCATATGTGGGATCATCTGCCAGCTCAAAATGATCCCAGACCACACTACCTCCTTGCTTCTGGGTTGTAGGTGCATGTGCAGATGCTGCCTTTTCACTATCCTCAGCAGGCAGAGGCACAGCAACAGGAGGAACAGACTCAGCTGAGCCACTTGCCTTCTCACCCTTTACCTCAACCTCCTCTGAAGTGCCTTCTGAGGAAGGAGACCTAACTCTAGGGGAAACTTGAGGGGTGTTAGCACAAACTCAGATGATTCCCCCTCCTTTGCCAGAATTTCCCTTGCTATATCACTCAGCTCCAGCTCCAGCTCTTCCTCTGGCACTGGATGGCTCAGCATGGGAAGTGAAATAGGGGTAGAGGAGACTGTCATGCTGGTGCTGCTTGTTGTTGTCATGGTGGTGGTGCTTGGGGTTGTTGTTATTATGGCAGGTGTTATTGGAGGGGATGCAGACACTGCTCCCATCTCCTTGGTGCCACTAGCAGCAGAAGCAGCATGGTTGCTAGTTGTTGGAAAGAGGCTGCATCTAGATATTTGAGGGGGCGGGGGGGCTTAGAGCTCTCCCTCTGCCCCCTCTTCTGCCCCGGACAGAATTGCAGCCACCTGCCTTTCCAGCACACTTCATATTTGGTGTGCTGGAAAATCTGTGTGTGTTTCTGTAATATAATGTATGTTTTTATGTAATACATAAATATATGTTCTGCAATATATGTTGTGCTTTCCTGCACAGTCAATGCAGACTATCAGGGAAAACACAGATTTCTTTTGTGTGGAGAAAGAATTACAGTGAATAACAAAAAGAGGATTCTGGGGAAGGAATAAATTGAAAAGAATGGATTAGGAATGGGTATTAGGGGATTTCTGAAAGGATTGGATTCCATGTGCTAGGAACAGACTAGCAAGTAGCAAGTGAGAGCCTTCCTGATGCTGCTGGAGGACACAGTTCAGTAAGCTGACAAAGGCACTGCTGACACAGCTCATTTCAAACAATGCCTTTATGTTCCTTCTTCATCTCTCCCCCATAGCACTGGGATTGGAAGGGACCTCAGGGAAGGTCACAGTCACTGGCCAGCTACATAGTCAATATTAGAGCAGTCCTTCCCCCCGTTTCCCCTCCCTCTCCTTAGTTTGTATTTCCCTGAAAGCCCAGCTTTGAAACTTAAAACTCTGAAATTTTCAAAATGTTTTGAGTGCCCTTGTTTTGTTTCAAAGCTGTTTCGAAGCTTGTGTTTCAGCTCAGTTTCGGTGTTTTGAGCTTGAAATGCATCAAAACACCTTCGAAATGAAACATCCGTTGAAATTTTGCACAGTCCTAGCTTGTATAACTCATGCTGAGGTTCATTTGGCAACATCTTCACTGTTAGCCATGTGAATGGGTAGAATGGACATATCTGGTCATGCTGCAATCACACCTTAATTGGCTGGGCGATCGGAACTAACTATTCTAGCTGAAAAACAATTTCTTCTTCTTGTTGGAACAACAGAGGTCATGTGAATTACCTGTAATGCGACAATCCCCTCCCTCCTCACCCCCTTGACATACACACACACACAAACCCAAATTATGAGTAGAAATTAAGGTGTGGAACTGTGGAAGTACAGTGCAAAACACTGAAGGACATTTAAAACATGGCTAGATAGGGCAGCGTAAGATAGTTTGCTTAAAACAACTATTCAACCTCTCTCTGCCCCAAAACGTGAATTTACAGGGAGCTAGGATAAGGTGACCTAGTAGGTCTATTTTATATTTTTACATATAGTTTTGTGCTAAATTGCTTGCAATCAAATAAAAAATATATTATATTTATTTTGATTAAAAAAAAAATCTTAGTTTGAATTAAAATTTTGGTGGTACCAGTCACAACCCCATGGGAATCAAGCTCTTTGTTAGATGTGAAGAATATAGTATATCTATTGTATTTATTCAAATATAAGATGACCATGAATATAAGATGACCTCCCCCATTAGATCCTATGCCTGGAAAATCTACAAATTCGTTATAAATTTCCAGGTATAAAATCTAATTATTGGAGGTTTGCCTTGGATTAGTCCCCTTCCCATTGCTACTTCAGGGAAAATAAATTTGGAGGTGGGTCAGGTGCCCCCATTGCCCTCTGCCTCCCCAAATCCCAAATTCTTCCTCCTGAAGACCTTCCCCTTCAGGTTACTGTCAGACCCTGCTCTCCCTGAGCACATGGAACTGAGGGGCAAATCTGAAGACATTGACTTTGAAATCAACGTGCCTGTAACCATTTGCATCTAGTCAGATTACAGGTAGACTTAGTTCATTCAGAATTGGTGCATTTTACCTTTTTTGAAACTGCTGCAAGTTTTAGCACAAGTACTCCATGAACACATTTTAAGCAGCACTTTTATACCTACTTATAAACATACAAACTATACATGATATTAGTCCAAAATCAAAAGACTAGTGATTTACCATGCAGTTCACTGAGCTGGGCCCCACCAGAGTCAGTTGTGTTTCAAGCCATGGTGACCCCCACAGTTTAGCACTGTTCAGTATGTGTGTAGTCCACAAAGGATCATGTACTAGTGAGCCCCCCAGTCATGACTAGAACTGGGTGTTCTTCCCATGAGTTCTGGGATCCTCCAAAAATGTATATGCAGATGAGGTGCAAAGGCAACCTGATCCAGCTCTACCTCCACCTCATGGAGGGCAGGGGCTGCACTAACCCTATATAACAGGCTGAGAGAAGGGGTGACAGAGGGATTCTGAATGAACTGTTTGGTGTCCCTTTGGTGATGTTTGCCAGGCATTTATGGCTAGTGAAGAAACATGAATCATTGAGGAATGTAAGATGAGGAACTTTTTTTCCATATTGATTGGGGGGGAAAACATCATCTTATATTCAAGTAAATACAGTTCTGATGTACTATCCTTGGTCCCCGAGTATAGGATGAGTTTTCTAAGAATGAACAAGAGGCCTACTAACTTTTTATATATTTAAATGAATTATAATGTGTCCTTCAAGAAACGTAGCAATTGTGTTAGTCTGCTCTTTAACCCAAATGACATTAGTAATGGAATAACAAAGGTGCTTCATGGTTTCTGTAGAGTTAATGTAATTTTGTACATAGGCTATTTTGGAAGAAATTAGTTTGTAATCAAGTTAATTTATTATTTCTGTGTCTAATTTAAAACAAATGAATTGGCTGCAGACATTCTCAGGAAATGTTTATGTTGGTCAACTAACTGCCACCTTTCCATTGTAATTGGTTTGCATGCAACAATTCTTGTGGCTGTAATGAGTCAGAAGTGAACTCAACTCACACAATTGGTGCTTTCAGTGGTAGACTACCTGGAACAGTTGCAGCTCATTAAAGGATCTTTACAGGGATGCTTGTTTGGATACTGGTAGTTGAATGACTCCCCATGGTTTATTCCTCACCTCCCTTTTTTCAGAGACTACATAGCTGAGGGGGAAAGAGGCAGGAGCCAGTGAGGTCTTAAAGAAGAGATATTTTGGCTCTCAGGCAGTGTGTTGTATATAATAGACTATGGTAGTTTCACTAATGCTGCCAGCTAAACAGACTAGTTAACTAGAAATTAAGGGTGAGGTCTGCCTATAGCCTTTGGCTGCTTTGCACTGTTCTGAAGGTACAATACAGGTGTGGATTGACATGGGTCAGTGAGCTCTATTTTTGACATTTTTGATCCTAGAGCCCACCTTAACAACTACAAAGTGGTCCCCACACCATCCAGAACAGGAAGTAATACCAGTCACTATCATAGCAAAAGGAGCATTGTCCAAGAATTATCCAAGCTAGCTCTCCAGAGACTACTGCAAAAGCAGTATATCCATATTAGCATATTACTAATGTGTACACCTGTAACTACTAACCGGAGAGCTAGTTACCCACCACAGTGCTCACAAAGATAAATATAATGCTTGCTATAACATCTCAACAAAAGCAGTGGCACCAATGTAAGCAGCAGTTTGTTAGACACCTTGCAACAATCCTGATGCCATCAGTTAAAGTTTTGGTAGCATTGAACCTTACAGCTGCTTGTGTGTCTTAAAAACCAAGATGCCTGTGTTTTTGTTTTGTTGCCCCCCCACCCCACTTCCCTTCCCTCCCTGCCCTCCTTCCCCTCCCCGAATTTGAAAGGGCAGGTCTTCGGTGGAGGGAGGGGAGAGGGGCGCAATTAAAAATAGCCTGTGAGCATTATGAAAAATTATTGATAAGCTTTAAACTCTAATTTCTGTTAGTTGCTATTATCAGGGCCAGTTTTGCAAGGGATATGAAACTCAGTAGTTAGCTGTTTGTTTAGAACATGAAAGCTGAGGTTTTCTTTTATATTTAAATCTCTGAAGTTAGAAGGTCCCTGTGGTCTAGGATTTGCAGACCTGCAAAGCCTAGCTGTGTATTGAAGGCCCTTGCAGAGAAGACAGTGATACCTGAGGAGAAAGAACCTGCACATCTGTCTCTTCCCTCCTGTTGCTGCTGCAGCCAAGCATGCACTGATTAATTCAAATTACAGTAGACTATCAGCAGTGAGCCATTAATGGGATAACTTACATCTCCCTTCATTCACCTTACACAGCTGATGTTGAGAGGAGAAGCAAGAGATGAAACAATGCAGTCAGAAGAAAATGAAAACTAGAAAGAGAAAAGAAAATTAGAGGAGAAAGGGGATACATTAAAAAAAAAAAAGTTAAGCCATGCCTGAGAAACAGACCTAGCCTCTCCAGCACACACACCAAAACTTTCCCTATACAACCTGGATTTTTGAAAGCACTATGAGGGCTTGTGTCTTTAGTGCAACATTGTTTCAATGTTGTTCATTTTCATATTAAGTCACATCGCAGAAAAGCTAAGGGAGTGTCAATCACACTTGGTACATCTGTCTGGGAGAGCACTCCCTTCCCAGCTGCATCTGTCAAGCTATACTCCTTATTTATTATATTTTTAGTTAGGCGTGCTATCTTGTTCATGCGTGAGAAACTGTAATGCATCTTTCACATTTAAAGTGCCCTCTGAAGCTTTCTGCTTCACAACCTCCTGCCTACTTTCACTGTTGCCACTAAATTTTTTATACTGTCTTGAGCATCTCTGAAAGAATTGCCAATTCCAGCTAGAACATGATTAATTTAGCATTGTCATCTCCTACAATATAGTGTACAGCCGTCCATCCTTCTTCAGCAGTGCTACATCTTATCTCAGCTCTTAGTAAAAAAGTAAATTAAGGCAAAGGCTGAAGTCGTTCATGTGTGCTACTTTTAAAATTAATTTTTACTGACAGCACCACAGAGTCAAAAGCATGTAGTTGCATTATGAAAGCAGAACAGAGATTAAAATATATGTGTATTTTTGTTATTCCAGGAAAGACTCTTTTGCTCCTTCTACATTAGTAAGTTTCCCAAAGGATTCTACATTCTTCTTTATTTGGGGAAGCAAAAGTAAAAACACTGGTCTCTCTTTCCATTTGCTGAAGTGTTCTGTGTTTTATAATTTAACTCTTTATCCCCTCCTTCCTCTTAACTAGAGCAGAGTGCAACTGGTACCAAGACAGTTCTTTAATCTTGAATTTATATCATTTTCACCTAAGTATACCTTTAGGAACAAAGAAGAAAAATCTAATGAAACTCCAAACTGTTTCATGTCAACATATTTAAACAACTTTTGTTTTAGAATTTTTCTTTAATTGTAAAAGTATTACACAATGAAACTCCTCAAAATTAAGAAGCAATATTATATTCAACCAGAAACAGCATTTTTAATAATTCTTTGCTGAACAGCATAACCTAATGCTCTTGACTTTGAATTAGAACCCTTTCCCCCTTCCTCAGGAATTTTAGCAAATTTAAAAATCCATTATTTACCCAACTCTACTTCTTACCCATCTGCTCTATGTTCTCAGGAGCAATATTTTCTTTAATGAAAGAGGAATATGAAGGGGGAGGTTCCATGTTTTGGGGCTCATTTTCCATTCAGTTATACCATTCTGCCACTGTAACTCAGTTGGAAAGCCGGGATAACAGAGAGTAGAGTCAGGCTTGTAATGTTTTGTTTGCCACTCTCTCTAAGTTGCTGATGTCCACAGCATTTTAAATCTCTGGTCTATTTTCACTGAAGCTACTGAAATAGGTAAAAAATATTACAGATAATAACACTCATGAGGAACTTTGTTCATTCAGGTTTTTATTTATTTTTTAAATTTAAATCAAGACCAGAGTCTGATTTTTTTTTCATGTAGACCAGAGTAAAGCAACCTGTTTTGAAGATGTTTTAGTGTCCCTGGCATCTCTTTTCAAATGCTGAAACAAAAACGCATTCCCTTTGAATGCTGGTTCTGATGTCTTGTCAAACAAGTTCTTGCTGGTACAAATAGAGAAGTGCTGTAGAAATGACCAGATAGGCAGTTTTATTATGGATCCACATAGCCCTATGCACTCTTCACTAACTGACATTGTTCTTGAACAGGGAGATTAGAAATATTCACTTTGTTAAAATATCATAGAATATGATGTTTGATCCTCATGCTTATTAATCCTAAATTATTTTACAAGGTAAGTTTTTAAGAAAGGATGGGAGGATATAACATCAACTTTCCAAAGATTATTATACCTATTGTTTACATAAAGATACGAACAACCAAAGATATTGAAAAGCAGCAATGGTCTATAAAATAACAGTAGTATTATGTACTTACATTTATGCAGTACTGTGAGCATGCATTGTACTTTAAAGATATGCAGTAGATGAGGTCCCTACCTCTTGGCTTGCAGGGTTTCCAGCAGGATTGGGTTGTAAGAAGTTTCATGAAGAAAAAGGGTTCTTGATGAGCATGGTGGGAGGTTTAGTTGCTCCAGGCAGTTGGGGAAACTAAATCAGGTACACAGAAAAGAAAAAGGAATATGGAATAATAAGTGCTGAAAGCTTTTAGGTAGCAGTGTACAAAGAGTCTGGTTAGTTAAAATTTGTCGCTAGGATAATGGAAGCCCTGCCATGACAAACTTCCATGGAAATTCACACATGAAGACCTGGCAGAATTGGGCCCAAAAAGAATAGCTCAGATTCGTTAAAAAGGACAAAAATGTATTCAACTCAAATGGCGGTTGCAGAACTCAAATACAGGTATATGTATAGACAGAATGGTATCATCCTACTTAATGGAAAAAACATGGAGGGTAGGCAAGAAAAGCTCTGTAAAGGAAGTCTGATGCTTTTATCCATGAATTTAAGGATTTCTCCAGATTGCTGCTCCTCATTCAGGGGTACATTTTGAATCAAGAACTAACTGCATTTGTTTTTATTTAAAAAAAAAAGGATGAAAAAACAACAAAAAACCCCTCAGTGACTTTTTGTCAGACCTAGATTTCTAATCATTCCAACTTCCACTTTTCTTTGAACGTGAAACTAGATGTGACTGGCAAATGTTAATATTTTCTTGAGGAATTTTAAATTATTTTTTAAATTAAAAATTCCCTGATTGCAAAAAAGATTTGCAAACATGTGAAAACATCAAATCTGAAAACTAAAAAGAATCAATATTCAGAAGCCCAGATCATCTCATTTTCTTATTGGCTTCTTTAGCCTTGTTTAAGAAAGAAGTATGACAAGGACAGAGATGTTGAACTCTCTTACAGTCTGTCATCTTGTACCATGTATGATATTGTTTAGTGCTTTGAAAGCATTAGGCCAAACCCTGAACTGAACAGTCATTTGATTCCACCCCTACATAATTAAAAACACTTGATTGACATAAAAGCCCATATTATTTTTAAAAATCAATTAGAAGCCTAAGGATTTTCTCTGCATTAGGAGCACTGACTGGCAAAGCAATCTCTGGAATAAATATACCACTATATCTATAGTACATAGCTATAGGCAATAAACTCTTGAAGTTAAATCTGTATTCTGAAGGAAAAGGGACTTTATTTTACTCTGTTACTGGACTGTGCAGTAGGACAGTGTGAAAAATAATAGAAAGTAGAAAGATAGTAGGACTGTGTGAAAAATGAACTCCTGGTTTGGTGAGAGAACTGAAAATTTAAAAAATATATATTGGTTTTAGTGTAACCCAAAATGAAAAGAAACATTTTTTGGGGGCCAAGCAAAAAAAAAGAAAAATCTTTTCAAGAGGACTCAGAAATGAAGTGTTTCATTTTGTTTTCACATTATTCTTCCCCTTTTTTAAAGTTATTTTTTAAAATAGGTCAAATTCAAAATGAAACATAATTTCAAAATAAGAAATAAAAATATTGAATTTTTTTCCTAAACTTTTCCAAAATTTTCCTCGTTGTCCAAAATTATTTACCAAAGCCACAGAACATTGGTTCCCCTAACACAGCTTTTTTTCAGTTAAATTTTGCCATGCTTTTAAACAAAATCAGTCCCTTCTCCATCCTTATTCTTAAATAAGGTGTCCCCCGGGGAACAATTATAATCCTAATTATATCACCATAATAATAGTGGTTAAACTGTTCCATGATAACAATTCCTCTCGGTTTCAAAGTTTCAGTTATGAAGCTCTCTATAAACAAGTTATTGTTTCATCAGAGATTTTGGTAATACAATGGAAAAAGAAAACTCTAAAAGGGGTTTAAATATCTCACAACTGAGCTTTAAACAAAATTCAAATGTACACATTAAAATAAATTACTGCCACAAGCAAGCTCAATGCAAACTTTTTCTAGGGTGCCAGATTCATTCTTAAATTACTTTCTACAGCCCCCCTGCCTCTGTCTCCATTTTTCTATCATAATAAACAAGCCTGTAAGAGGAAATATTGCTGATTTACCCACTGAGTTTGGGATTACAATACTACAAATGACAAATTGTCTAGAGTGAATTAAGAGTGGTATTTGAACATTTTTCTGCTTGGTGGAACTCACATTGTTTCTTTGGGAATAAGATATCAGTTTTTAGCATTCCCTTTTCCTTATTCCCCAAGCACTGCATTGCTTGTCTTCACTTTTTCTGCTGTTTTATCACTGCAAGAAAGGCGTAAGTAAATTTTGCTCTTGGGATACAGATGCATAGGCAGCAAAATTTCCAAACCTCTGGTTTGTGGCTGGAGAAACTGAGGTATGCTTTTTGTCTCCGGATTAAAGAACTGAACAATGCCTTGAAGGTTTCTGGATGAATGTATCATGTCCTGACAATCTTTTAAAAAAGAAAATAGGACCAAATGGATTGCTTTTAAGACATTGAAATGTGCCCTGGAAATGTCCTTCTCCTGCACCTGAATCCAGAAACAGATTTTCTACTGTCTATGAACAAGGAAGGGTACGTTATCCCTTCTGTACCATGAGCCCCACTCTGCATAGCAGAGCGTCAGGCTGTGTCATTAATGCACCAACACATATTGGGGGTGATGTGGAATCGCCTATTTGAAGAGAGACTTCAGATGGCTTCTCCCTCAAGGCCAACATTTTCTAGAGTTCAAAGGCATGTGTGTCATTCACCACTTTTTAGGAAAGTTTAGGTTGCTCCTCTCTCAGTGGCCTGATCTGGTTGATGCAGTAAGAGGTAGCGAGGCTGTATTTCCACCTCTTCCTCTCCTTTACCCATGCTTTAGCTAGCGGATGGGATGCAGAGTATAAAATGAAGTAGTCCCTGTTCCCTGTGCCTTGTGTACACTTATACACCTTCAAAAGAATCCAGGCATGACCTCTTCTAGATGAGAAAGCATGATTAAGGGATTTGGGTCTCAGAATAGATATACTTTACATAGAGTGGCAGAGGGAGACTGGCTTGCAAAGGTGTAACAAGCAAAGCATGCATCTGGGGCAGTCCGCTCCCATCCTTTCCCCAGGAGGCAGCCTGCAAGAGTGAACAGTGTTATGGGCTATGAGTGTCTTGGAGGATTGGTGACGTGTAGGGGGTGCATGTGCACCCCCTGAGATTGGCCATGCCCGCCCCCCCCGCCCCAGACTGGTTGTTGCTGATGCTGCTGGTGGTGTCTACGGGTGGTTACTGATCACTGCTCAGTGCTCGCCACCGCTCCCCTCACCACTGACACCGCTGTGGCCGCCTGAGGGTGGTCCCTGCTCAGCCTGCCCTGTCAATGTCACCACGGCCGCCTGGCCCTGCTCACCACTGCCACGCTCCCACTGCCAACACTGCCACTGCTGCCTGTGGGTGGTCACCATGCCCCCCCCAGCTTTAGGAGGCACAAGGTGCTCATGTTTTGGAGTGCAAGGTATTCTGGAAATTCTAGTTCTCAAGAATGGCAGTGGAGTTTTCTGCTGCTGGGGGGAACTTTCACCCCATTTTCTGCTGCCAAAGTTCATGTAAGGAGGGCAAAAAAGTTGTTAATTTTGGTGGCAAAAATAGGGGCATTTCTCTGTCTAGCAGTACCAAACTATTGCTGCTGCACAAGCTATGATTCCCAGGACATGTCACATTCCATGACATTTATTGTTTGTGCTGTTGCAATATGTAGCCAGAAAGTGCAAGCAGAGCAGGAAACAGTACAGTAGGGTGATGCCTCCACCTTCCCCCTCACCCTTCTGGTGCTTCTCCCCTTAGGCATCACTTGGGGTACATGTCCCATTCACCCACCCACCATTACACTACTGCTGGCCTAGGTTGCATTCAAGTTATAGGGGCCGTGGTATTCAGACAAGGTACCTTCCTCTCATCTATGGTATTTAAAAATGAATATGGAGATGATGTTGTCTGCCTCATATTTTAAAAATGAATCTGTAGGTAATAGCTTTCAACTTGCAACTTGAGGAAATAATCGAGCCCTGAATGGATAGAAGAAGAAACTAAAACCTTAAAAATCAGCACTGAGCCATGGGATGATACCCTTTCTGGAAATGGATCCATTACTACTAAAGCAGCCTCAGAAAAAACCTTGTCTCCTTACAAGCAGGAAAATGGTAAGCAGAGTATCAATCAATTTTAATGGCCTTTTCAATCTGTCCTCTGGTTATGTGTCACCAGGCTCTTTAAGGCTGGTTGCAAGCAAAATATCTAGGAGAAATTCTGACTGCAACCATCAGAATGGACTAGCATGGCAGATATAGGCACCCAGAAACCATGTAAGATTGCTCCCACCTCATAAATTAATTGGAGAGGCAGACACCCTCTGCTTTTCCTAAGGTTCAGAGGTCTTCAACTTCATAATACAGAGCAACAGTTATTGTTGTCTCTGTTACACTAATGTCTAGAGGCCTCATTTAAGGGATTATAGTCCCATTGTGGTGGGCTCTGTATACAGTTAATATAAATCAGTCCCTGTTCTGAAGATATTGTAATTTAGGCTAATAATAATATAATGGGTAGGGGAAATAAATGGTTACATGTGGAGGAGGAGTTAATGGTATTTTCACATAACTGGGTAAGGATGCAGGTAACTAGCCACCAACTAGCTGAACTATTTATAAACTAATATTATTTCATAGGTATACCAGTGGGGTCATTATAAAAAAAAAGGATTTGATGGAGGATAGGGTCATAGGTTTGCAGGATTTTACGTAGAGCTTTTTATGCTGAGATGATAGTAGAAAAAGCATGAAGGCACATGTGGTAGAACTGAATTAATAGGTGTGTTAAATGCACTAAACTCACCTTGCTAACAGAGGAAAGGTGGTGAACAATGAAGTAATATTCAGTGATATTTTACTAGTAGCTGTGAACTAAATCTTGAAAGGTTGGAAGTTGAAAAAATATAGATATTTCAGTCCCTTAAAATGCAAATTGGTATTGAGGTTGTTGAAGACTTTCTGAAAGAACATGTTAGAGTGAGCTCAAATGAAATGGTCAGGATGCTGTAGTTATTTATCTTCTTCTAGGCCTCACCTGCAGAAGGGACAGAGAGTCAGCTTCCACTACCAGCTGCGGGAACCACTTCTATAACCTAAATGATATTGTGCGCCTATACACGTGTTGTGATGTGCTGTAATTACAGTGTGTCAGAGCAGATTTGTTTAATCAAGTCTGCTGGAGCGTGGTAATTACCGTACTCCAACAGATTCCAGCTCATGTGCATCAGCGTCCCTGTGCTGAAAAATGGTGGTAGGGGTGCTTTAACTAAAGCTCATTTGAGGAGGTTTAAAGTGCCCCTATCAACATTTTTCTGCTTGGGGATGCTGATACATGTAATGCTCCAGGCGCTTGAATTACAGAGGCTCCAAGAAGTGTTCTAATTAAAGCCCCTCACCTGGCTCCCCCACTCCCAGAGCATGTGTATAAATGCCCTTTAGTGCTGAAGTTCGTGAATTTAAATCTGCTGGTGTTCTATTGCAGGATGGGGAAGGGGTTGCTGCTGTTGAATATCTGGTTCTTATATTATTAATTTAAGTAATGGATTTTTTCTATTTCAGGCATTGAATTCTGTCACAGCAATTTGTGTTAATTACTCCATAGAAATAATGAAAACATCCAGGGCAGAGATTCTCTGTTTTGTGTGTGTATAGTACTATGGGGTCCCAGTTATTACTACTAATATGAATTATTATTAGTACTAAATATTTATGTGAGAACATAATTTGATATTACTACAATATAATGATGCGTCTCATCCTTTTGAAAGAAGATGAATTTAAATAAAGTAGAGTATATAAGCACTGCAGCAAGCTCTTTGTGGGTTTGGTTTCTCCCTTACTCCTGAAAGGTCTGGCATGCTATAGAGTTTTTGTTTTGTTTTGTTAATAGCAAATAAGTAATAAAGAAGAGACTAGTACCATTTTTTCAGGTGAAATTATTGATCCACTCTCACTGCTGCTCCATCTCTATGTTTTTTAATTATTCACAAAATATTTTAGAATGTTGATTTTTTTAACCTTAAAGATTGGTAGTTCTTCTGTTGTCAGTAGATTCTCAGTATGGGACAGGTTTAGAGGATAAAATATGATATAAAAAGTACATTTCTACAAGGAAATGTTTTATATTTGCTAGACAATTCTCTGTCCTTGACCATTTGGGGAAAACTCCACATGTATTGGTCATTGCCATTACAAATGATTCTCCTTTGGAATACTTGGCTTCAATTAATACAATATTTTAGCATCTGCCTTTCCCACAAACTACTATAAGTTTTATAAGTTAATTTGTATTGCTGAGAAAAATTAGACCTGAGGAAGGAAGAAGCAAGATCTATCTAGCTGAGAGCTGTATCAATTGGGTCAGAAATTAGAAAATAGCTGCTTTATTAGGTTGGCCTCATCACTGAGAATACATTTGTGGACCCAAAAAACTGTATAATGCTGTTTCATGATAAGTTTACATATGATTCAAATGAACATATGTGTATAATTTTTTTACCATGATTATTTTCTAGTAGTAATAACCATAACATGTATTTTTCACTTGTAGCTTTTGCCCAAGGATCAATTGTCAGTACTATGTTAACTGGTTTCATAACAATCAAATGCATTTATTTCTCCCACTACCCCTTTGAGATAGAAGTACCAGTATCCCCATTTTATGTCCTTCCTCTTCCCCTCAACCCGCTTTACAAGCCACTCTAATCAATTAAAAATTGCCAATTAATGTAGGTACAGATTCCACTACAAATGATAATCACAGGCAGGCCCTCAGTCTCAAAGGCTCTCTCTCTCCAGTAACAGACTACCTAACTTCTATTCTCACCAGTTGCCCCCTGTCATCAACACAGACCACATATTCACTTGGAACCAATACCATTGATTATAACATTCACTTGCTCCTATACCAATATTGTATATACAATCTCCTCCTTACAGTGCCCCTCTGCTGTCTTCATTTGACAGATAAGGCAATCCCTACATGAAAGAATGAATGGACACTGGTTTAACCTCAGTTCCAGAAAGATGCACAACCCTGGGGCAGAAGATTTGAACCTGCTTGGACATCCTATCACTGACTTCAGATCAGCTGTTCTTAAACAACAAAACTTCCAAAACCTCCTTGATTGTAAAACTGTAGAACAAGAGATTATCCATAGATTGAATTGCATTAAGTATGGATTCTTATCCCATTACATGGGCTAGATTTTATAACCCGTATGTTCCTCAGTGGTTTGATTGAATTGCCTTGATCTCTTCAACTCACCTTCTCCTCCCCCAGCATCGTCTCCCCACCTTTCCTTTTCTTCTCCTTTCCCTATCCTTTGTATTTAATTTGCTTTATTACTTTCTATTAGTACCCCTGCTCTCTGCAAGTACATTCATATCATCCAGTGAAATAGCTTGTTGCCTATGAAAGCTTCTGCCTCTCTGGAGGAGTTAGTCTCTAAGGTGCCACCCAGCTTTGCCTTCTGCCTGACTACAAATGAATCAACTAATTCAGAGGGAAGTGAATAACTTGCCTAAGCTTTCTCACTGAAACAGTAACTGAAGTATGAATGCAACCCAGGACTTCCAATCTCCACTCCAATACTTTTTAAGAGGCAGCCACTTCAAGGCCATGTCTACACGAGATGCTGACTGTGCAGGTATTATTGTACAGTCATTTACTACTTGTATAAACAGGTACTAAATGACTGCGCGTTATCCAGAGTTACTGCACTGTAGTGCTGACGAATGTCTTTTTTGTGACGCTACTGTGCAGTAGTGTCACATCATGGTTGTTGCCAC
>NW_005842283.1:1272067-1272698 GCF_000455745.1 Alligator sinensis | reverse complement strand
ACGACGCTGCTGTGCAGTAGTATCAGGCTACTGTGCAGTCAGCATCTTGTGTAGAAGTGGCTCAAGAGTGCAATAGCTGCTTTCAGTATTGAACTGCATATGAGGAACTATGTACTTTTCTCCTTATTCAAGGTTTGTCTGGTGTATCTCTTCTCCATTAACTTTAATGGAAGTTATGTGTATGAATCCATGTACAAAGAAAGAGAATACAGGGCTCAGATTGTAGCAAACTCCCCATTTTTTCCTTTTTTTTTTCTTTTAAAATGCATTCCCTCCCCTTCCCCAACCATTTCTGACTTTGTCTCTCCCTTTCTATTCCCTATAGATAAGTATAAGTAAGCTAAGATGCGTGATAAGCTTTAACATTTTATTTTAGGTAGTAACTTTTATTGCTCTCCCCTCTGCAAATAAGTGCCCTGCTATTTTGATATAGATATCCACTGTTTTATAAGTGATAATTATTACATTTGTATTGATTTTTTCACTGCTTTTATATTGTGTGATTACTGTTTTAGGCCTATATATGTAAATTAGCATAAGTCATGTCAAGTTTCCATCTTGTAATGTCAAGCCTCCATCTTATCCCCAGGCCTGGTTGTGTAACCTATGACTCATACTACCCCTCCCATAA
>NW_005842283.1:1255649-1271936 GCF_000455745.1 Alligator sinensis | reverse complement strand
CATTCAAGAAACAAAAGATGAGGCAACCCACCATTGTGCCAAGGCTGCACATGCTCAGTAAGAACACCTGGAGGCCTCTGGGACAGGACTGATATTGCCTGGACAGGCCCTTCCATAGGAGATCAGAGGTAGTCTGCCCCATAAAAAGGGGTAGTGAAGACTGACTCCTTGGGACACCCTCTCCATCTGGACCAGCACCATGCCATGCCATCTATCCACCCAGAGGCCCTGCTGGTGACCCCTCCCCCCCCATACAACACCTACTGTACAGAGACCCCTTTCCAGTCTGGATAGGTAGCTATCACCCTCACCCCCTCTTCACCCAAGGACTTGGACTCTGTTTCTCTTCCCTACCTGGACTTCAACCTTTCCATTGAGTCTCTTTCACCATATATATATATATATATATATATATATATATATATATATATATATATATATATATATATATATATATATATATATATATATATATATATATATATATATATATATATATATATATATATATATATATATATATATATATATATATATATATATATATATATATATATATATATATATATATATATATATATATATATATATATATATATATATATATATATATATATATATATATATATATATATATATATATATATATATATATATATATATATATATATATATATATATATATATATATATATATATATATATATATATATATATATATATATATATATATATATATATATATATATATGTGTGCATGTGTGTATATATATATATATATATATATATATATATGTTATTGTCTGCATGATATACGAATTAATGATCTGTGTATGTGTACTGTGTGTGCAGGTATGGACAATTGATTTTTGTCTAACTTTTGGGGTGTATAGTGTATGTGCTTGAATTTGTGATAGGTCTGCATGTGCCTAGGCTAGTTTGGATGTGTATGTGCCTGAGTTGGTAGTGTGTGTGTGTATGCACCTAATTGATTTGTGTGTTGGTATATGTGCAATTGTACACCGTGCCCTCCTGTCTAACAGTGCAATATTGAGATCCTGAGAGTTGGCCTGACCCCACAGGGCAACAAGATGTCTGTTGTGAGCAGCTTCAATCATGCTTGCTGATGTTGTGTACAGTAGGATTATTGAGCATGCTTTTAATTGCTAAATGTCTTCAGTAGTAGTGTTAGCAGTTATTTGTGATTGATGTGGTTGTAGGACTCGTAGTTAGTGGGACTGCCCCTGGAAGAGTCTACAAATGATGATATGAATGAGAAAGATTTGGGATTTAGGCTGGCACAACAGATCAGAACGCACAGGACTGAGGGAAGTTTAATAACAACGTTATTGAAATAAAAATGAAAGATAGGAGCCTGCATGCCAATAGCTTCAGAAACCAAATTAAATTTCTCTGTTCCAGATTTGTTAATTTAGTGGAAAGTGCATTAGACTGAAAATCTCACAAGCCCAAACTGTGAGAAGCCAAGAAATACAAGCAGCAGTTAAGTCAATGAATACCCATGTACACTGCACTCATCAGTTCATCTTCAGATTCTGTACTAGTTCCCACAGCCCACATCTCTCCACTCCCCTGCTGAATAACTGATGTAAAACCTTAACTTAGAGGATGTTAATTGTTTTTACAATTGTTACAAGGCCGTTTTGGCTTTTGCAGATTACTTTCTGACATTGTGCTATTGTGCTGAAATGTGTGAAACTATAAATAGGTGGATGTTTGGAAGACAATTTCACCTATTTACATTTTCACAGACTTCTTGTCACACTTTTAGCTTCTTTTCCATCTTGGAACAACAGCAGAGACTCCCAATGCCTGAAGAAGGGTGTTTGTACCTGAAAGCTTGTAAAGAACATCTCCCCACCCCTACTATTTAGTTGGTTTAATAAAAGATACCACATTTACCCAATGAACATTGTCTTCCTATATCCTTAGACGAACACAGCTACCATTAACAACCAGTGTCTTCCATGCACTCCCTTCATAGTTCCATGTCCCTCCCATGGGATCTTCAGAGCTGCACTTCTTCTTTTCCTACCTACCAACAGAGTCAAGAGCATAGCTTTCTTTGTCCTTTTAATCCCTTCAGCCCAAGATCCATATGCCTCCCTGCTTTTTTCCCCAATCTTATTTGATAGCTGTTTAGAACAGAATCAGAGACAATTAGGTCTGGAATAGATTGAGTTTTATTAGTAAATGTTTAGCTTTGTAAATCCAAAAAAGCTGACAAAGATTACAATGGTCCACAATGGTGGAAGAAGTGGTCTGAAGAAGAAATGTCTCAGTCCATATAAAGTCTCATTGCGGGGGTCCTCTTTGGGTGGAGCAGGGTCGTCCGTTGTTGGAGAATCCTCTCGAAGTGAAGGTCCGTCTGGTGGGGGGGGTTCAGGCGGTCCCCTCTGGGTCCGGTCCGGCGGCTGTTCTTCTGGTGGGGTTGGTGTACTGGCAGTGGCCTGTGATATGTTCGACGACAAAGTAGTCATCTAGCTCAGGGGTGGCCAACATGCAGCATTTGTGCAATGAGTGGCACAGACAGTTTCTTTGTGAGGTACACAGAAGTTTGGAGACAGGACAGGCAGCAGCTCAGACAGGAAACAGAAAGCAGAGAAGCAGTTCAGGCAGAAAGCAGAAAATAGCAGCAGATCAAGCTGGGAGAAGGGATCAGAGTGGTATTCAGGGAGGGTGCGAGGCTAGTTTGTGGCATGCAAGACAGAAAGGTTGGCCTCCACTGATTTAGTCCAACACCCTGCTCAAGGCAAGGCCACCCCTGTCTGGGCCATCCCAACAAATATTTTCCCATCCTGTTCATAAGGACTTTCATTGGATGGAGATTCTGTAACCATTCTAGGCAATTTGTTTGAGTGTTTACCTGCAATTGTTAGAAAGTTCTTCCTGATAGCTAACTTACATTTCCCTTGTTGCATTTAAACCCTTTACCTCTGTCCCCTGTAGAACCAATAAACAATTGATTGTTATCCACTTTATGATAACACTTTTTGTGTTTGAACAATGCTATCAAATCCCCCACAATCTTGTCTGTTGACTAAATAAATCCTAATTCTTCCAACGTTTCCTCATATGTTACATTTTATAGACCCCTAAAATTTTTGTTGCTTCTTCTGACCAATCACCAACTTGTCCATTTTTTTCTTGAAGCCTGGAGTCCCAAACCAGACAAAGTACTCCAGGTGAGGCTTCACTATTGCTGAGCTGAATGGAAGAATCACTTTTTGTGACTTGCATGTGATATTCATGGCACTACGTCCTAGCATGCCATTAGTACTATTTTGCAACTACAGTAAAAGTTCCATTAACCGGCATCTTACAAGCCAGCATACTCTATTAACCGGCATGAAGGCTTGTAAGGTAAAGTGAAACCGGAAGTGCCAACCATGGCACTTCCGGTTTTGCTGAGCCCCCACAGCCTGGGGCTGTCCCACAGGGCCCGCAGGAGGGTCAGTGATGTCACAGGTGGGGCAGCGACACCCCGGATGTGGTGGGAGAAGCACTGGCCTGAACAGGCAAGGACGCCTGTTTGGGCCGTTCAATTAACTGGCATATTTTGTTATCCAGGATCCCCCATTTCTGGGGGATGCCGGATAACAGAGCTTTTACTGTATATTAAATTATTAATTCAGATGTGTCTTAAATTTTACCTGGCATACCTGCAACTGTCTATGCAACACATTTTATTTAAATGAAATCAATCTGATATTGACAGGGGGTATCTACACAAGCACATTTCCTCTATCCTATATCAGAAACACCAGCCCACAAATAATTCCTAAAGTCTTTTGTTTATGTCTTTCTGTTGAAATTTAGTATAATTCCAGATACTAAATCTTACATTTTCCAAGTACAAGTCAGCAACATGCAAGAATGGAAAATTCCTTTCTACCATGTTTTTCTGTCTCCTGATGTCTTGATAAATCAAAACTGCCTGTCATGTTAAAATATATGTTATAGATTTATGCAGACTAATGGGTAAGGCCTTTGGCCTATGTTATGCAGTATGTCAAACTAGATAATCATATTGGCCTTAAAATCTATGAATATGTATCTTTACTCATCTCTAACTCATCTATTCCATGTTTAATCTTACTTTGCTGTCATGTGACGCAAGTATATCCTTTAGTTTTGTTAATTCAACAAAGCTGCAGCAGGAGATTGTATAAACAAGTAAATCTGTTTTCTGTTTGTTCATTTGGTTTTTTTTTTCTCCCAAGGTAATCCTCCCAGACCTACAGGAGGGCACTCTGTGCCCAAAGTTTTTCTGAAATACGTCTCATTTTTGTATTAGCTGGTACAGTAAAAGATTTTGCTGAAACCCTTGCTCTTCATATGTTTCTTGGACCATCATGGGCCCAACAACACCCCAACCATATTATTTTAAATTAAGTCAGTATATTTCCTCACTATTTATGGACAGAGATGTTTGTTTTGATTATTATTTCTTTGGTTTTGTTCTTTAGTCAGCAAGTTATATTTTCAAGTACCTTGATGCAAAGACCGATTGCAGTGGATAGTGTTAAATATTTGATATGGATTATGATTGTTATTCAAAATTGTAAAAATTTTCCTTAAATAAAGAAGTCAGAATATGAAAACTAATGAACGCTATCTTGATGGCTAACAAGAGCTTTGTGGATAAGAGAATGTTTACCTGGGAGGTTATTTAAATTTGCAGGATCATTAATCAAGTGGGACAAACCTCATCTAACAAACAGGTGTTTAATTGAATAGGTTTTCCCATCTATCCAATTTATGTTAAAATACCCCTTGCTAATTAGTTCACACTTAGTCCCAGGTTGATTTACAATCAATTCCAGTTTGTGAAGAACATTACTGGTGTGTTCAGGTGAGCAGTACACAATAACTAGTTGGGCACCTTTAGAGGTTGAAACTAACTTCATTATTTTGACCCCACCTTCTTGGATGGAAAAATCTGCAGGGAGATTTTGAATCCTTATATTTTGAAATGAATGCTGGTACTATAAAGTGTTGGGAAAGACTTAATCTGAATTAACATCTTAGATTTTAAAACAATAGAACATTCTGTAGCTTTAGGTTGCCATTGATGCTGAATGAAATTTGTGTGGATGGGAAGTGGGGAGGTGTAGATTAGCACTGAATATAGGAAAAATTATATCTGGTATAATTAGTAGTGAGAGTGACCATTGTCATAGTCTTACATAATGTCGATAATTCTTGCAGCATCTGCAGAATGGTTCAAGGCAAGTACCAGTAATAACAGAGAGAAGATTATGGTGATCAAGGTACAAAATATCATATCTTGGCTCTATTTAAATTAATGGGAGTTTGCCACTGATTTCAGAGAGACCAGGAGTTCATGCAGGGTGATTAAGGTCTAGACAAAGGTTTTGGCATATAGAGGAATACAAGTGTAGAATGAACAAATTGTATAAATCACAACCTAAATCAGCAAGCTAAGGGTAAGAAAGCAGGAGTTAATATTTAGGTAATAACTAAACTCATGATCTGGCTCTTAATTTGTTAGCAAATGCAGTTAGGATGAATAGATATTCAAAGCAGAAGTGTGATTTTTTTTTCCAGGCTGAATATTGAGAATGGAAAACAGAAGATGGTCTGGAGCTACAGATGAATAACAATATAAACAGGAACATTTGTGTTTTGGTTGTAAATGTTTGTAAATTAATTTCTGAAAAATCTACAGAGAAGCTTCAAATACGTATATTCTGAGCTGAGCTGCTAATATGAAAAAGAACTGGGAAACTTGGGAATTGGTTAAGAACTAACCAAATACAATAAAAGGGCTACCACATCAAGTAAGTTATGAATGAGTTTCCAATAAAAGGTATCACCCTAAGAAATGCTTGCCTTTCAGATAAATGAAGCCATGTCTTTGTTTGATATAAATTCAAAAATCAACCTTGTACTCCAAGCATTGTTGCTTTTTGCTTCTGGGGTCACAGAGCTGCACAAACTTAAGCCTTTGTTATAGGCTGCTCCTGGAGCTCATTAGTCCTGGATTGTCCACATATTAATACCTGAAACTATTTTTAAGCACATTTTAGGTGGCTTAAAGTTATGCCTGTCCAGGCAAAGCTTATCTTTGATCCATGTTACCCAGCTAGTGTTCTATTAATGTATGGCCACTTCCCACAGATTAGCCACCCAAGTAGCAGTCCTCCAGCATCCCAGGATGCAGTGTCCCCACCCCCACCCTCCTGTTCTGTGTGAACAAACTTTCCACGCCCTTGAACTCTATTGTCCAGGGGGCTAGTTCTGGCACCAAGCCAACTCCACTTCCCACTCCTAGAGGTGCAACACAATGCAAACAGCCTACAGAGCACATACCAGCTACCCATGTCACAGGGCACGGATGGATCCTGGAGTGTGGTTTAGGGAGGGCCAGGGGAAGCAGGATAGGGGGCTGGATCATATCCCCATGAGCTGGGGGTTCCTTTCTGGGGGAGGGGCAGCAGCTCCCCCAAACTGTTTTCCTTACCACTCCCACGCACCCCAGAAAGCACAACCAGTACCTCCCACACCCTAATATTAAATTCCAGTATATTAAAACATGAGACCTCCTTTAACTTACTTCCTCTTTATTTCTTTTAAAATTATTTTATTTTTACTACTTTGTATTTCTTCCTTCCTTCACTTCATCACCTTTCACCTACCCTCAATTCCTTTCCACCTTCCATTTCATTACCCACCCCCATCCCATTAAGTCTCCACCTCCCATCTTCATGTTTCTCCTTCCCCTCTACTCACCCACAACCACCTCTCACAGACCCCACCTAGAGCAGGGATAGCAGCCTTTCCTGGCTTACCAGCCCTATAGTGAAAGACAGAGGACAACCAGACTGTTCTCGATGATGGTCACCCTACCTGCAATCCATCTCCAGCCAATAAAGAAGTTTTATGACTTTGAGGCTATAGTTTCATGAAGCAGAATCATATTGTAGATAAGTAAGAAAGATAAGTATGTAAAAGTAAGATTACATGTTGGAGTTAACAGTGCTAACTGTAAGGAATGTTAGTTGGTGTTAAGGTTAGCACATGCTAGTGATCAGCAGGGATCCTGGTTTTCACTGATAAAAGCATTTCCCCAATTCTTGGATTAAAAAAACAACCCCAAATCCACATTTTTCTATGACTAAAATGGAACACCACTGATAGATAGATAATAGGAAAATGTGGATTTTGGGTTACCTTTTTAATCTAAAAATTGGGGATTTTTAAAAATAATAATAAAAAAAATCAGTATCCCCGGTGATCAGTCTCAGGTTAAGTGTTAATACCCAGTCTAATATGCACTGCTCAGATCTGCCACTAGGGCTAGGGACAGACATTACACATAAACTGGTTTAAGTGATCAGACACTGGTTTAAATCTGTAACAGAACAGATGTTCAGCATATATAAACCAGTCTGAAAATAGCTGAAACCAGTTAGAGATAAACCTAATTGAATGTAGTATCAGACTTAACTGATTTGGGTTAAACCGCTTTATGCAATGTCTGTCCCTGACCCCTTGCTGGTTTAAGATAAACCAGACACCCCCAGCATCCTGGCATGCTCTCTGGGCTGGCGGGGCTCTCTGCTCCACACCAAGGCTGGCCCCTCCCCTCTGCTCCCTGGCTGCAGCTCTGGCAGAGACTTTCAGGCACAGTGTCTGCCTGGTTTCCCCCTGCTAAGCAAGGATTATTCCCCCCTTCTCTCTGCCTTATGTAGACACCTCAGCATTATCTAGCAGACCACATGCTGGCTATAGTCTGTGCTGTGGGAGACGACAGACTTTTTGGAGGTAATCAACAGGTAGCTTAATGTTCTTCCTTGGAAGAGCTGTTCAAGAAGAGCTCCATTAGTTAATGGAGCAAGGCTTTGTTTTCTAAATGGGTTGATAAACAGTGAGTTAGGGGTGATAAACATTCCCTACTGGGCTGTCCCCTACCCCCCTGATAGTTCCCTCCACTCTTGGCTCGCCACCCTGATCAACCTGCTCCCAGGCTCTCTACCTCCTGCACTGCCTCTGCATGCCCAGATCCAATCCCCACTGTGCCCTGGCAGCTCCTTATCCCTATCCTTGTTCTCCCTTCCTCCTATCCCCACTTCAGTTGTGGTGCCTGGTGGTGGTTGGATCCAGGCATATGGTGGCAGGGTGGGCCACCATGTAGGGAGTCTAGAAGCTGGTAGGGAGTGGGAAATCTCCCACTGCTCCTGCTCTTGAGCTGATTGCAGGGGTAGAACAGTGATCCAGGTGTCAGGGGGTGTAATCCACAGGGGAAGAGGGAAATTCAGGGGCGGGGGGGTCATTTAGGGGCAGAGAGAGCAGCAGCCTGGCAGCTCCTTGTGTACCCACTCCTCCCTCCCTCTGCCCCTCTCTTTTCCCTCCTCCACTCCTTTCCTCCTTCCCCCTTTACCATGCTCCCCTCCCTCTGGCCTGCATGCTCTCCTTCATCCCTTTTCCCTCCCTCCCCACTCACCCCATCCCCACTCACCTTTTGCCCAGCTGTTTCCAGCTGTCAATCCATGGCCATAGAGTTCTGGATGATATCTCATCTACCTGAAAGCAGTGCCTCCTAGGATACTGATGGACCACAAATTGGTGGTTTTGTTTCAGGTAAACATCCAGAAGTTAACTTAACTTGAGCTAGGTAGCGCAACTGAAAGATAATCCTTGCCTTAATTGGCATAACTTTAAGATGCCTAGAGGACATTTAACATGGTATAATTGTAACATGTAATTTCACCCTAATATGTCAGGAAGTGTGGGGTTTAAACATAATGGAAAAATCTCAGGATGAGCTTTTAATCAATTTCACAATTGTTGGGAGGACCCCAGAAATGTAGATTAGGACAAATAGACTTAGAGCAGTGGTTCCCAACATTTTTAGACTCAAGGTGCCCCTAGTTAGACCCGAAGTACCCCTTGGAAAATACTAGTGGTTAGCCTTTGTTTGGCTTTTGACTTTGGAAAAATACTAGAGCATTTTTTCTGTTGCAAAGGACTCAGAAACACCACCAGAGGTTAGAATATTTTTGATTCTATGGATTCTTATCTGAAATCTCTGGCTGCATGCAGATGAGTGCAGCCATGTGGTATGTGGCACTGCAGACATGTCTGTGGTACCACATACTGCACATTCAGCTGTTCTCCACACTGCAAGGGAGTAGCATGGCTTTAAAAAAATTTTTTTTTTTTACCGCTGGATATTGTGGCATCCAAAAAAAACCTGTTTAAAAAACCCAACAAAAAGTGGAGTGGTGCAGGTGGGGGCAGCTCATGCCACTCAAAACTGGAGCCTGGCTGGCCAGCCACCCTTTGGTGGCTGGCCAGGCTCTGAGTGGCAGGACCACTGCTGCTGCAGCCCCAGAAGGACCCCAGGTAAGGCTGCTGGGGCCAGTTCAGTGCTGACCCCAGCCTCCCTTACCCCACCCACAGTAACCTGCCACATGCTAGAGCCATGTGGCACAGGCATTCAGCAGGGACAACTAGTGGCAGCACAAGGTGTCCCGCTGCTAGTTATCCCTGGGGATCCAGACATTCATGCTCATCTGGACACGGCCTCTGGGTTTAAATTGTGAAGCGTTTATATACTTAACTGCTAATATTGTGAGGCACCCTTAGAAGGATCTCAAGGCATGCTAGGCCACTGCCTTAGAGAAGCAACTTTTGAAAATGACAGCTTTAAAACCCCTGGGTAGAGGAGGTGGGAGTATTTTTAACAAAACATATGAACAAGTGATGAATATTAGTTTCCAGCTTAATTTTAATATGGTAGTATGCTTTAAGTACCAACCATTATCTAGGAGGTGCCAGCTGCGCTGAGCTGGAAAACTGGGGAAAGAGATAAGAGTTGCTGGGAAGGAATATTTTCAATATGCTTGCTTTATATAGAGCCATCTGGAGCCCTGATCTTCCAGTATGTAGGAATGAGCATCCAAGTGAGGGCTTCTAAATTGTAAACCTGAATATTAGGCAATGAGAAACCATTATATAACTCAGGAGTCCCCAGGTTTTCACAGGTTTCTAGAGCTGCTTTTTCAGCTTTGTATATAAGAGACCAGCAATGTCAGAATATGAGCCTCCTTTTAAAAGAAGCAGATGGCTGCGACACTGAAGGCATCCTACATCTTTCTTTTTCTGTGTAAATAAATATATTTTAAAATGTTGAACCTGATACGAAGTTTATTTAAATAATTAATCTGAGTAGTGTGCACTTGGAGTCTTGGAATTCCTATCACTTCTGGGTAATGTCCACAGAGAAATCTTGGAATGAAATAGCTTGAGCTATTGTTTTTCACCTAACCCAGATAATCTTTGATCTTTCTTTTTCTTACGGATAAATATATTTTGAAATATTGCTGACCCCAGTGAAGCTGAACTGGTACTTGCAACAGTGAGATGTTTTTAGAAACTTCTTTTGTGTAGATGGGGTGAATTGGAAGAAGGTGTTGTGGACTACAATATTCCACCCCCATGTCTGAGCCAAATTTGGGCCTAGAATAAAAGAAAGGCCGCTCTCATTGGCTGTATTGGTATAAGCAACCCCTAACCTTACCCATCACCAGAAGCAAACTCCCTGCTGTTCAACAGACATCAAGTGGGATGAAGCCTTTCCATAACAGAAGATGCACAGTCATCTCCACAGCTACAGCAATTAATACCCCCAACAAGGAATCAGTCAATCTGTGGATCCTATAGATGCTTTTCCCAAAATGTGATGCATCTGATCCAGTGCACCAAGTGCCCTCATGGTAACCAGGGGGGTGAAACTAAGCAGCAACTATGCACAAGAATGAACTCTCATAGAAAAATATATAAAGAATGGACACAAATGCTAGTAGGAGTGGATATTTCACAGAACAATCACTCCTTTTCTGACCTCACAAAGGAAACCTACCAAACACCTTTAAAAGGTGAGTTTGGGAACAAAAATTTATAAGCTGGCTGGCTATTAAGAGTCATGGACTGAACAATCACCTTGACTATATGCATACTATAATCTACTTGATTCCTAAAATTGTTCTTACATAATACAGGTGATAACTCTCCTCCCCTTTGATAGGTTTTGATCTTCCAGTAATCAGCTTCTTTTCTTCTGTTATTTGTTTGCCTGCTACTCCTGGGAATTTTGCTCCTCTCCAATTTCACAGCCCTACCCACTGTTTTTTCACCTTAGCTGTGCCTGCTTCTTTCTTCAGACCTGATGATGAATGCTTTGAATTTGAATGCATGTCTAACTATCTCAACTGTACAGTTGGGCCAATACAAGATATCGCCCACAAAAATCGAGGCCTCTTGATGTAATCACTTGATGTAAAGTAGAAGTTAGATAAATACCCTAAATTATGTTGTATGGAAGTGCACAAAATTCCAACCTAAATTTGTGTCCCTTCCTGCTGCCACAACATCTTTTTGCTTACTCTAGAGAGGATCTTAGAGTGTATATAGACAAAATGGGGAGCCTAAATTGAAGCGGTGGGTTTTTAAACCCACCGCTTCAATTTAGGGCCCTTAAAACCCCTGTGTCTGCACACACCCAACACTTACCTGCCTCTCCAGCAGCAGGGAGGGGAGATTCATAGATTATAGACACGGAAGGGACCCAATGGATCATCGTGTTCGACCCACTGCCCCTGGCAGGAAAGAGGACCGAGGGCAGACGACCCCAGCCAGATGATTGTCAAGCCTCCTCTTGAGGACTGCCAAGTTAGGTGACAGCACCATCTTTCTTGGAAGCCCATTCCAGACTCTGGCCACCCTTATTGTAAAAAATTTCTTCCTAATGTCTAACCTAAATCTGTTCTCCCCTAGTTTGCACCCATTATTCTTAGTTACTCCCTGGGGCACTCTGGTAAACAGTGCATCCCCAATTCCCTGCTGTCCTCCCCATATAAATGTATAGGCGGCCACAAGGTTACCCCTCAGCCGTCTTTTGTATAGGCTGGAGAGATCCAGATCTCTCAACCTCTTCTTGTAAGGTCTTTCACAGAGACCACTAATCATGTGGGTGGCCCTCCTCTGAACCCTTTTCAGATCCTCCATTTCCCTCTTGAAGTGCGGTGCCCAAAACTGGACACAGTACTCCAACTGTGGCCTGACTAATGTTGCATAGAGGGGGAGCATCACTTCCCTCGATCTGTTGGTCGTGAATCTGTATACATGACAAGTGCGATTGGCTTTGTTGATGGCCTCATTGCACTGCTGGCTCATGTTCATCTTGGAGTCAACTATGACTCCAAGATCTCTCAGCCTCTGAGTATTGAGGAGGACATCCTCCAACCTTTTTGCTGAGGAGGGTGCGCTGCTGGGCTGGGGAGAGGGGGCAGGGGTTGGTGCTTTCCTCCATGGTAGTGGTGGACCCCCCCCCAGGTAGCACCTGCCTGCAGGCATCTGGCTCGGGCAGTCCTGGGTAGCACTACAGTGGTGGAGGGAAGCACCCTGCACAGCTCAGGCAGGAGGGCAGGCTCCGAGGAGGGAGGGGGAGGAGACTGGGCTCACCACTTTTCTTAGGCAGAGTCTGCCTTTCTGGGCTGCTGCAGAGTTCCTGAAGAGCTCCTGAGCTGCACAGAGCCTGGTGCTTCATTCTGTGGCTGTAGGGGCAGCAATCTAAAACTCCTCAGAGGAGTTTTAGTTTGCTGCACCCCAAGTCATTTAAGACACATTATGCTGCCGAATTTCCTACAGAGGCTGGAATTAATGCACAGTACACCACTGAAGCATGCAAACACTGACACCATTAAAGGGGTGCAAAAGCATTTAACCTGCTTTAAAGTGTCATGCACACACACCTCTCGTTTCATCTACACATGGCCTTAATGACTAACTTCTGACAGAGCCTACAAAGTGAGGGCTGGATTCCTCTCTGTCTTTGTACCTGCTGTAGTCATTTCCACCTGTCCAAAATGGGGATTCTCTGTGTCATCTGAGCCACCTCTGGTTCTAAGCAGAATTTAGGGTCCTAAATCAAAAAAGCAATCTGGAATAATTCTGTTCCATCTGCCATAAAACCTCTAGATTTCACAGCCTACAGTTTGGATTGCAAAAGGGCTCTAAGCATCCATGCTGCAGAAGTCTGGTAAACTAGGCATGTCTTGTAGTGATCATCAGGTTCAACAGACACAGGCATATGTGGAAAAGAAGAACTAAACAATTAACTTTATTATGGAGAAGCAAGCAACCTCTTCAGATTCTTTGTCTGGCTCTAACTAGTTAGCTACTTAACTGAGGAAATGTTTCCCAATTACCTCCTCCATCTTCATCCCCCATCTTTGTTGTGGAGCATCTTCAAAATTAAAACTTCTATCACTGTATGCCATGTCTGCTCAAGTTGAGCTGCAATGCAGATTAGAGATGGGGCAGTGTATGAATTCTGCCTACGGTTTGAAGGAGTCTCATCCATGAGCTGTGTTCAGAGCATGCCTAATGCATACTGATGGGATTAAGTTCAGTACAAAGTGTTACAGCCATGGTCACTTTCATCTAAAGCGTGAACAGAAGGGGAGGAAGTGTGCAAATTATTATGTAGTAGGCTAGTGATTAGAGCACTTAATTAGGAAGTAGAAGATCTGGTTTTCAGTCCCTGCTTTTCCAGAACACTTTATGCATTATTTCAGTCACTAAATAAAAAACTGAAATAATCTGGAAGCAGTGTCCAACAGCTCCCTTCTCTCACAGAGTGCTCTTACTACTAGACTCTTGAGTTATGCTCCCTCTTGCTTTTTATCCTTTGTGTCCCATTAAGCTTGCATTCTTGATAGCAGTGTCCTAGATTCTTTAACAGTAGAATGAAAGGGTGCCAGTACCCAGCATATTCCATACTGGGTGTTTAGAATTCTCTCCAGATAATTGGGACATATATGTTTCAATCCCCTTAGGCTGAAGAGATGATATAACTCGGGTGTCCCATGATTTGTAAAGGTGCCTGATAGTTTCAAAAACCCAATTGAATTTCCCTCGAGGGAATTGATATTTGCAACGCTTGTCTGAATTCCTAAGGAATGCTTATCAGAGTTCCTAAAGACTGTTTTTCCTAAATGCAATGCCATATATACATGTTAATTAATACACTTTAAATTACCTAATTTGGACTGCCCTAATCTGCATTAATTGTAATCCTCATTCAGTGAGGATTACTTAATTCTGACTGGAGCCAATTTTAATTCAGACTACAGATGTTCATGTGTATATAGTGATGGCTGTAATCTGGATTAGACCTAGAAAAATGTAACATCTATAAATGGCCATGTGCCACCCTATGTCAGATACCTAAGAGGGGTGGAAATTGATACATTCCGTGCTAAGTGTTTCCTATTGTTTAGCTCAGGGTTGCTTCAAACTTAGAATCTGGTCTCTGAATCACTCTTTGGTGGCACAAATGCCAGGAGCATGGGGAACAAACAGGAGGAACTGACTCTTCTGTTAAGCAATAACAAATATGATCTCATAGGGATAATGGAGACCTGGTGGGACTCTACCTATGATTGGTCCACAGGTATAGATGGCTATTAGACCTGTGCAAATAGGGACATATTTGATTCAGATTTGGATTTGACCTATTCAGAGGACAGTGATTCGATTTAGAGATTAAGATAACTGTCCTGAATCAATTTGTCCGAATCAGCTTCAGAAGATTTGGCACCAATTTGGAGAGAAACTCATGTCACGTGTATGTGTTAAGGCACAGCCCTGGCTGGCCTGGGGCCTCTACACAATATGATAGTGTGCCCTAGTGAGTTCTCCTCCTCCCCTACAGCCTCATTGCAGTCTACCACTTTAAATAACAACAGGTAAGCAATGCATTGCAGCACAGTAGCACCAGCAGCATCTCAGACAGTCAAACTGTCTCAGACTAGGGTCTTTCTTTCTTTTCCTGTAGGAGCTTCTTCTCCAGCAGCTGCCAGAGAACTCTCCCTGCCAGTCCCAGCCCTGGGGCTTAGATGTGCTCAGGGCCCTGCATCTTTCTGGTCAGCTGACCAGGGTCAGGTACTAGGGGTGTTGGTGTAAGGACGGGGTACTGGCAGACAAAGTTACTTGGGCCAACCTGGTATCTTTTTGTAGACTAACTGAATAGTTAGAGAAATATGTCTTAGCAAGCTTTTGGACTGAAAAGCCCTTCATCAGGCTGAGGGAAGCACCTGCAGTTGGTGTGCCTGTGTGCTTTTCCTGGATGGAAGGAATAGTAAAGAAACCAGAGGGTGCATGCAATGCAGGCAAGAAAGCCAGTCAGTAAAAATAGAAATGAAGGAGTCAGGGGGTGAGAGAGACAGGCTGGAGTAGAGGGAAAGGGGTATGTAGCAGGTAAAAGTGGAGAGGTACCTGGAGAGTCAGATGTCCAGAGGTTGTAGCGTGTCATAATTCCAATGTCTATATTGAGTCCATGAGTTTCTGTACCCAGGAGGCTGGTGAAGAGAAGTTCATAGGCCCAGCTGTGAAAAGTGGTTTGTAAATTCAAACAAGCAGCAAACCTTGCTAACCTCATCACCAGAAGCCAACTTCCTACAGCTCAAAACACAAAACCTGCCAATATATCTCCAGTACCCACACAAACTGCACACCAGAATCTATCAAAGACAAGAATGCCAAACTACCTGTGGAGGCACATTTTTCACAAAAAACCCACTCTGTCTCCAGTCTCTCAGGCCTAATCCTGAAAGGGAATTTACAAACCACTTTTCACAGCCACTTTTCACAAGGGGTGAAGTGCTGCCAGATCTGATTCTGTCCAAAGGGGATGATCTTGTGAACAACCTGAGGATTGAAAGGAAACTTGGTAGCAGTATTCGTGAGTTGATCACTTTCTCTATCCATTGCAAAGCTGGAAAATCAATTAGCAAAGCTGAAATGCTTGACTTCAGAAAAGCTGACTTTCATAATCTCCAGAGGTTGGTTGTTGAGGCCCTGAAAGATCATGATCTGATAGGGAAAGGAGTCCAAGGTGAGTGGTTGTTCCTTAAGGATGCAATCCTGAAAGCACAAGGGAAGTTCCTTCTGGCCCATGGGAAAGACAGTAAAAGGGCTGGGAGGCCCCCTTGGCTCAGTAGGGAACTCATGGACGTCCTGAATCTTCAAATAGAAGCCTACAAGGGTTGGAAGACAGGAAATGCCTCTAAGGAGGATTATGCATCACTGGCCACACCTATAGGGAGCAGACCAGAAAAGCCAAGTCTGAAACTGAGGTCAAACTGGCTACAGAAATCAGGGACAATAAAAAGTCCTTCTTCAGATACATGGAAAGTTAAAAAAGAAATAAAAGCAACATTGGACTCCTGCTGA
>NW_005842283.1:1249472-1255557 GCF_000455745.1 Alligator sinensis | reverse complement strand
TGAACCCAATGGGGCAGGTGACATATGACACCCAGGAAAAAGCTAATCTCCTTAATGATTACTTTGCGTCAGTTTTTCACCAGCCCAAGGGGATCACCCTGCCTGACAGGACACACAATTACGAGGGTACAGTTGACCACACGCCTACATTTGGTGAAGATTTTGTGAGGGAACACCTTGAGAGTCTGGACATCCTTAAGCCAGTGGGTCCTGATAAAATGCGCCCAAGAGTGCTAAAAGAGTTGACTGACATCATAGCACGACCAATGTTGAGGATATTTGAGAACTTGTGGTGCTCAGGAGAGGTTCCTTGTGGTGCTCAGGAGAGGTTCCTGAAGATTGAAAAGGGCCAATGTGGTGCCTATCTGCAAGGAAGGAAGGAAGAAAGATTCAGAGAACTACAGGTCAATCATTTTGACCTCAATCCCTAGAAAGATCATGGAAAAAATTATTAAAGAATCCATCAACAAGAGGCTAATGGAAGGCGTCATTGTGAGAGACAGCCATCACAGCTTCGTTATGAGTGGGTCATGCCTGACCAACCTCATCTCCTTCTATGACCAGGTGATACATCACCTGGATAGGGGAGTAGAAGCTGATGCCATTTACTTGGATTTCAAAAAAGCCTTTGATTTGGTCTCCCAGGATGTCCTCATAATAAAATTGGGGAACTGCGGCCTCGACAACCTTATGGTCCAATGGCTGGGGAACTGGCTCTGTGGTCAGACCCAGAGAGTGATAGTCAACTGAGTCAATATTGGGCATGGTGACCAGTGGTGTTCCTCAGTGTTCAGTACTCAGACCAGTACTCTTTAGCATATTCATAAATGACCTGGATTTGGGTGTCTGAAGCAGACTGGCTAAATTTACAGATGACACCAAATTATGGGGAAGTGCAGTCACACTAGAGGATAGACTGGAGATTCAGGTTGACTTGGACACACTTGCCAAGTGGGTGGATCAAAACCTAATGACTTTCAACATAGAGAAATGCAAGGCGCTCCAGCTCGGGAGAAAGAGCCCATGTCATACTACACTCACTAGCACTATGGCCGAAAGAGGCTTGGGGGTCATGATTGACCACAAGATTAATATGAGCTACCAATGTGATGCCACAACTGGCAAAGCAAATAAAACTCTGGCTTGCATCTACTGATGCATCTCAGACAAGATCCAAGATGTCATCCTCCCACTTTATTTGGCCGTGGTGAAGCTGCAGCTGAAGTACTGAATCCAGTTCTGGGCTCCACACTTTATAAAGGATGTGGAGAAGCTTGAGAGAGTCCAGAGGAAAGCCATGCACATGATCAGAGGTCAAGAGAGCAGACCTTATGAGGAGAGGCTGAGCGGCATGGGACTCTTTAGTTTGGAAAAGCGTAGGCTCAGGGGGGACCTGGTGGCAGCCTATAAGTATATCAGGGGTGTGCATCAGGATCTGGGAGAACATCTGTTCACCAGGGCACCCTAACAGAAGACAAGGTCCAACAGTTACAAACTGCTGGAAGAAAATTATAGCTTGGACATAAGGAAAAACTTTACTGTCCAAGTATCCAGAGTATAGAATAGGCTCCCCCCGGAAGCGGTAGAAGCACCTACTCTGGATATGTTCAAGAAGCATTTGGATCATTATCTTGCTAGGGTCATCTGACCCCAGCTGACTTCCTGCCTTTTGGGCAGGGGGCTGGACCCAATGATCTTACGAGGTCCCTTCCAGCCCTAATGTCTATGAAATCTATAAAAACGTAACATTCCCCATTGACTGCATAGGGGGCATATATCCCTTATTCTACTTCTTTTAATCACTTTTCCAGGTTCATGGACTACATTTTAGATGATGTAATGCATAAGTTGGAGATACCTTAGAGCTTTCTACACTGGTTCAGGGATTGGTTCCAGCACTAGGGACCCTGAACATGCTCTTCTTATACTGTGCCCATCCCAGTTTGCAGGTATGCTCCAAACTGGAGATATTCCAGAGAGTCTGTGCTGCATCTGAATCCCAGTTCTATGATAAGCCCAGAACTTCTCAGTGATGATCCTCTGGGTCTGGAGCATACCTGTAGACTCAGGTGGGTAAGCATGCTCAGGGAGATAAAGCTGGGTTTTGGTCTCTGCTTCTCGCTTTCAACTGCCTATGCAAGTTGTCTGTTGTATCCAATGACTTTTTAATGCAAATTCATAATCAGGGAGCAAATAAGATGGAGCTGGATTCTGCAGTTTAGGAAGTGGGAAGGGGTAAACCTTGGCTCCTGCTCACTGGAATGGTTATGTGCTTCGCATCACATTCATCATTGGATAAAATGGCTTACAGTAGGAAATGGGAAACAGAACCCAAGGCTCCTCCCAAGGCCGTGGGCACATTATTGGTTGCTCAGGGAGTGCTCATTCATAGCGGTGGTCAGTGCTTTTGGCCTCCCTCCTATGCTCTGGTAATTAGGACACTATATTGGTAATTAGAGTGTGGGAGTTGAAACCCTTTCAGTGAGTAGTGGTCCACGTGGGTTTCCCACTCCCTGGGAAAGCAGCTTAGCCAGTATATAAAGCATCACCACCCTGGTGCTCTCTGCTCTCAGGTTAAGGGCAAGCAGTTACTGCACATGGCCCTTTCTTACACATACACTATGGGCCAAATGCAGAATTTATGTACCCTCACAAGAGCAATATCCATGACTCAGGAAAGGAGAAGCATGCTTAGAAGAAAGAGTTTGGGCACATGGGAGACTGTAGAGAGCTTTTCAGGCTGCACAAGGGTACCTACAGGAAAAGTAAGAATTTAAATGCCCCAGTGTAATTAAAGTTGTCTTGTGAAGGATTAATAAACCACCATTTACTGAGTTAGTTGCCTAAAATGCCTAATCTGTCATAGAGGCACCTTAAAAATGAATTATATTTGGTCCTTTTTATTTATATTTGTCTAAAGGGTTTAGCAATTCTTTCTGGTGGTTGTAATAGGGTTTCCAGTGCATTCTTTCTGCAGCTTGAGCAGATATACAGAAGTTTATGTGTATGAATAATCTGTGTTGATGTGCCAATATATTTTCTTTATTTCTGCATTACAAAAACAGCACAAATCCTAATAAAACTAGACAGGAATGTATTACAAATTCATTTTGTTAGCATTTAGTTACTCACTGAGTAAATAAATATATATATTTTAAATTAAGAATTTAAGCTCTATTACTTACACATAACCTCCTTTCACTTCCTTACAGTATATCTCTTCCATTGTACTTAACATGCTTTGTTAACAATATGAAGTCCAAGATGTGAATTGAGATACAATACAGAAGTATGATCAGAAAATGATTTGAATGTAGTTAAAAATTAGAAGAAAACAAATAAACAGAAAATAACCTAGCAACCCGGGAAGAAAATAGTAGTATTTTTATAACAACATTTTCATAACTTCATTCTACTAGTTAATCCTAAATATTTACTCTGATCTATAGGAACTGTTAAGAGGAAGCAACGGCCACTTCATATAGCACATTTGCTTATAGTAATGGTTCCATTGCTTTCATTTTATTTTCCTGAAACTGAACAGTTTACATTTTTAATTTTTCATTAAAAGGTTTGTGGAATGAAAAAAAAATGGATATGATTTTTTTTGTGGAAAAATGGTCATTTTTAATCTGCCACAGTGGTAAGTATGTAAGAAAATGTTTACTGTGTGTCTTTTCACATCTAATTTGTTACTAGGAATAGTTTTTTCAGGTTGAACACCTCTGTTTTGTAGGTAAGTGAGGGAGAGGGAAGTTTCATAACTAATTCTAGGCAACTTATTTTTTTATGTGTAGCAATCAATTTATCTCTCCTTGTAAGATTTATTTTTGATCCTTGGATGATTTCCTGTAGACTGAGAAATTTAGAATAGTTCACGAATATTCTTGAAAAAGGATATTTACTGAAGTATATTTGGTAGTGGCCTATGTTGCACACAGAAACAAATACACTTTTTCAAATAATTCATCTGTGTTTATGTGACTTGATTTATTTCCTTCTATTGTATTTCCGCACATGATTCAGTTTGCTTTCCACTGATATGCATTTTGATAATTAGTGTCATTATTTTGATGGATAAGGATAGGTTGTTTCAAATAAAGTTAGTTGGAACTGTAGGGTAATAACAACAGGGACAGACTTTTAATTTTTTTAAAGTTTGCATCAAATTGACACCGTGTTCTTGCAAGTGGTGAGAGAGTAAGTGGAATTAATAGCCTAACATAGATTCCTTCCCACAACTATTTTCATCACTCTCTTTAGCCCCAAATACATTTAATACAACCTATAGTGCAACAAGCAACCTCCTGCTCCCTAATGTTAGATTAGCACAATCTCCCCAGCTTTCTAGAACTTTGAATTGAAAGGAACTACTTAAACGGATGCATTGGTATGACTCTAAGGTAAGATTGATCAAGACAGGCAGAATTTTATTACAAGTGTCAATTAGATTGAAAAGTGTTATAAAAAAAGATCATTTGCATAGCTTTAGGGGACAGGGAGACACATTATTCTGAAATCTCCTTTGCTGATTGTTTAGTGATTCTCTAAGGGCAACAGGGAGGAAATATTCCCTCCTGCAAGAGAATGGGAAGCGGCCATTTTCTGGCTGGCTTTGATTTAAGGTTCATGAATGAGATGTGTGCCACTAACTAAGAGAAGGGAGAGCTCTGTTATGCACCAGAGTGGTCAGTGGAGCATAGGGTTTGTCACAGCAACTGGAATATTGGTCTGTGAAATCCCTGCTGTCACCAGAGGCCTAATCAGTGTGTCTCAGAGGAAGGAAAAAACTTAAATGGCAAGAGCCACTTGAAACTTTTCTGACAAGTTTATTTCTTAGAAATAAACAAGGTTTTGTGGGCAACACTTCCCCCCTCCAGAAAAAATCTATATTCCCATTGACATTTCCAATGAAAAAAGTTGCTCAAAATGGTATAGAAAAAAACTCCCATCTTTTCTCTTCATTTTTTCTTTCTTCTTCTAGAAATGGAGAAAAAAAAACTATTAAAAAAATCCAGATTTTTTTAAAATGAAAATTTTAATTCAGAGAAAAGCATGATTTGATTATTTTGAGTTAGAATTTCCTTTTGGGCAAGCCTTAAAGAGACTGTTCGTTGAGAGAGTGCACTATATACTACTACTTCTTTACTTAACTTTTCATTGTCTTTTTATTGATAATTACAAATAGGAAAGGAATATGATTTGTGAAAAACTAGAATAGAAATATCAGCAAAAGGCTTAGCTATGAGGATATTTTTGTTTATAAGGTCACCTTATTTTTGATGCCATGAGAGGAGTTTAAACAAAACAAATCTTTTGTGGATATGTTAGACTATGTCCCCAGTGGGTGAGTTATTAGTCAGTGGGAATCAAATTTGGGTATTTAGTTCCTAAAGTTTAATCTATACTGCTGAAGCTAGAATATTTATCATGTAAAGTTATTCTACTATAATAAAAGGCTTAGTCTGTCTGTCTGTGAGTCTGTCTGTACGTCTATCTATCCCTAATGCTTTTGGATAACTGTGCATGTGCCTCCGAGAGGATGGGCAGCAATTGGCTGTGCAGGTCCAGGCTGCATGGGCCCAAGTTGGAGCCACTGTTGGGGATGTTTGTGGCAGCGGTGAACATGCCCCAGTTGCCCAAGCAGTGGTGCTTCCCTATGCCTCCCTGCCTGAGGGCACAGGCGGGGATCACGGTGGCAGTACCCCCCTGCTGCCCAGCCCTGACACCCTCCAGAACAGCCAGCAGGGAGGGGGAGGCAGCAGACAGGAAGGGAGGAAGGTAGATGTGGGCCAAGTGGACATGGAGTGACAGGGGAGTACAGTGGGTCTGGATCCAGAGTATCCAGGGAGGTGGGGTAGATCAGGGATGGACCCAAAGTGGGGCGGGGGTAGAATGGGGCCAGACTCAAAGTGGCCGGGGGGGAGAATAGGGCCGGACCCAGAGCGGCCGGGTGGGGGAGGTTGAGCAGGGCCAGACCTGGAGTGACTGGGGAGAGGGAATAGAGCAGGGATAGACCCATAGCAGCTGGGGGGTGGAGTGGGGCCAGACCCAGATTGGCTGGGGGGAGTGGAGTGGGGCTGGA
>NW_005842283.1:1178086-1249432 GCF_000455745.1 Alligator sinensis | reverse complement strand
GACCCAGAGTGGCAGGGAGGAGATGTGGAGTGAGGTTGCACTCGGAGTGGTGGGGGAGGTGAAGCAGGGCCAGACCCAGAGCAGTGTGGGGGGTGGCACAGGGCCAGATGCAGGGCTCCATTCCTGGCCCTACCCCCCTGCATCATTCTTGATGGGCAATTTTCTAGTGTTGACATAATAAGTGTAACAGGGTTCCCGACTGGAGCCTTGTTACTCGGGGAAAAACCCTGCAGCCAGCAGTCATGAGAGGAGGAGATTCCCCATGCCACCAGGGAGCCAATAGGACCCAGCTTCCAGGAATATAGGGAGGACGAGGCCCTGGGAAAGATGCCTTTGGGCACCAGCAGAGAGAAGTGGGGGTTGCCCGACACCTCAGAGGAAGAGGACCTGGAGAGGAGTATCCGAGGCCCAGAGAGATGCGGAGGCCACAGGACAGTGCAGCCCCCGGGTTAGCAAAGGTTCCCGTTACTTACGGTGAAGCTCCAGCCACTGTGGTGAATTGGGGTGGGGAAGAAGCTGATCCTCCATGCAGCGATGAGGTGAGGCACATCCCTGATTAGAGAAGGGGTCCCAGGGCGAGACCCGAGAAGGGAAGCAGGCAAAGAGCCCAGAGCCCAGGGTAAGACTGTCCCAGACCCTAGGCATTGGCTTTGGCAACAAGGTAACCCCCAGAGCTGCACCAGACAAACCACGGGGAGGAACTGAGAGATGCTGCAAGCCTCCACTGCTAACAAGGCAATTAGTAGCAATAAGCTGAGGCACAAGCAGGAGAAGCCTGAACTCAGAGGGACTGAGTTAAGACTGTAAGCTGCAATTACCCACAGAGTGCAATCTGCTAATGAGGTAATTAACACCGCGAGTCTCCTGCCTGGCACTTACCTTTTAGGATGGTAAAGCTGGTGCCCTTTCCTCAAGCATGAGGGTGACTCTGGGGAGCAGGAGGGGGATGAGCTGCTGCCTGTGGTCTGGGCCGCTGTAAAAGAAAAATGAAAGAAAAAAAAGCACCTGGAATCATGTGATGGGTCAAGCATTATTACTTCGCGGGTACCTACTAATATTTCATCTCTTTCCTCCCTTTAATAAGATCAAAGTCATGGCAGGTGAGAACCAGGGGAACAGATGGTACCCTTCAGACCCAGTAACAATAAGCTTGCCAAGCTTGGGAGCGGTGTCTTTAAATACTTTGTGTTGCTATGGGCAGGCTGCATCCTAAAGCAGAAGTGGTATTATTTTTTGTCTGCATAGTTCTATGGGTAGGCTAATTAGCTGCATCACTCATCAATGGGGAGCTTCCGCTGCAGCGTGGAGATCTCTAGCTGGTGAAGTTTGCCTTCCTGGTTAGGGTTGAGCCCCAGGTGACTATCTTTTGAATCCTCTGGCACATTATAACATGAAACTAAAGGGAGGGACCACAGAAGGGAAGGTCAGTATTTGAAATAGCGTGATACTTTTAATAGAAGGTGTGTTTCATGAGTATTTGTTTTAATTTTAAAGAAAAACAAATATAAATAGATAGAAAGGGAATAATATATATTTTTGTTTGTTTTAGCCAGTATTTCATGACCAGGGATCCTGGTTTTCTCTGATTAAACCCCACCCCCCCCAATTTTTTGATTTAAAAAAAACAAACCCAAATCCACGTTTTCCCATGATTAAAATGAAACACCATCATATATATATCTATATATTAGTGGTGTTTCATTTTTGTTATAGAAAAATGTGGATTTGGGGTTACTTTTTTTTAATCCCAAAACTGGGGATTTTTTTAAACCAGAGAAAACCAGGATCCCTGGTCATGAGTGTTCTTTTCCATGAGGAGGTCTAGAGGTGGCAGACTGCCAGTTTGGAGTTTTCCTCAGGCAGACCTCAGTTTTCTGAGAGGACCAGAGCTCCTCTTTTCAGCAGAAGATTGATGCCAGCCTTGGCTTGATTCACATTGCTTATGAAGACATGAAAAGAGATGGAAATATAACTAGCCCCTTTGGCCAGAACTAAATCTACATATATATTTTATGGTGAAGTTTATTGTTATTCACAGATTATGTACAAGCAAGAAGGATAGCTCATTTCATTTTCAGAAAACATTATTCAGACTGCTGCTCAACAAGCTACAGCTATACACAACACCAATTAAGATAATTTAGGGTCTGATCCAAAGATCAGTGTAGTTAATATTTATTTCCTTCTTGATTTAAGTGGACTTTGTATCAAGTCCTTCAAATCTTGAGCAGAGTAGTTCACAGTTCAATTGGTCTCTGTTAGTTTTTTAAATAAAACTGTAGGTGAAGGAAAGTGGGATGTGGTATTTGATTACTACATTATTATTTACTATATATAAACAATTATAACTCTTTGATGTGAAAAATTAATCCCTGGATTTAATAAAATACAGCATGATGTAAAATTTAAAATATATGAAAAAGTGGGAGTTAACTGTTATTTAAAATAAGGTATCTATTTATCATTTACGTAAAAAAGATTGGAAGCTGTACTTTGCAAAATGTTTACTTTCTTTCCAGAACTGGAGCTGCAAGAGAAGTTTAGGTTAGATATTAGCAAATCTTTCTCACTAGGGGGATAGTAAAATACTGGAACAGGTTACACAGAGAGGTGGTGGACTCTCCATCCTTGGAGGTTTTTAAGGCCTGGCTAGACAAAGCATGGCTGGGGTGATCTAGTTGGGGCTGGGTCTGATTTGCACAGGGGGGTGCACTAGATGACCTCCTGAGGTCCTTTCCAAACATAATTTTCTAGATTTTATGAATCTGTTCTGTAAATTACATACACAGTCATACTGTAGATTAGGGCTGTCCAACTGCTAAGTCCCCAGGGGCTTCACACCATGCGGGCCACATCAAACATGCTCTGTGGATGTTCTCTTCCCCTCACCCCTGCACTGCTGCACTGCACATCTGTGCAGGCATCCATCCTCCCTCCCACAGTGGGTACCCCCTCCCTCCCTGCTGTACTATGCAGATATGCAAGTTCAATGCCCCTTGCTATGATGTGCAACCATGCAGGCACCCCCTCACCACACACAGCCCTGATACTTCCCCCACTGGGCATGGATCCGAATTCAGCCTCAGTTCCCTCCAGCAGGTGGAAGAGGGAGACAAGAGTTGTTGCAGATAGAGTGATGGGGGAGCAATGGCCAGGTGAGAGCCTAAGAGCTGCATATTAATCTCATGTGAGCTGCATGTGGCCTATGGGCTGCCAGTTGGAGAACCCTGCTGTTGACTTAATGCCCCAGGCTCTAAATATAGATAATGGTCTTTAAATAGTCACTGAACACCTGTTGAATTGTGAATCCACTACCCTTCCATTGCATTGTCAATTTTGTGTGTAAACACAACCATGAGTTCTATTTTTTCAAAGTTGATATGTCCCTTTGCTGGGAATATTAGGACTAGTAATATTGTTTGAAAAATTTCATTCTGAAAGTATTGCCTAAAGTTTTTTCTAAGGAAGATATACCTTCCTTACATTATCTAAGAGGATTTTCTAATGATGTCTGTTGTGAATAGGAAATGCATTTGTTTGCATTACTGGAGCAATTATATGAGATCATAAAGTACATAACAAAGAAAGTATATTCTTTCTTTTTAAATAGATTGATTTTTCATTTTGCTTCTTGCCTTGTATCATTGATTGTAATTTTTTTTTGATGTAGGTATTCAAAACCTTCTGCTTAATAAGATCGGCATTGCAGATGATCAAATTTGTGGAAATCATGTGTTTAAGATTTCATAATTAAATACTCAATATGAGCACAATTACAAATGCCAGAGGTAATGATTCTTCGAAGTTTATCATTCATGGTAATCCCTCTGTACTAAAAAAACGCAAGTAACACTGTGACCAAACAAAATTGGAACCATAAATCAGATTAGCCCTTTGCTTATTTTTTCACCAACCAACTAGTTCAATAAATCACTCTGCATGGCCTATATATTATGCTTAGTGCTTTTCTTGTATCTACATCAGCACAACAGTGTTCTGCAAAATGTTATTTGGTAAATGCAAAGTGAATCAATGGGATTTTTAAAAAAAGGTTTTACTATTTTAAATGAAGTTTAAAGGTTTTGCAGAGATTTTTTTTAAAAGGCTGGAAACAGGATAGGATAAGGAGACAGAAATGTGCATAGCATTGGAGGTAGGCCTATACTATAATTTTCGGTTCTCACAGGAACATAATCAGTTTGTGTCCAGCCTTTTAATAGGGTGGGCTAACCCCACAGTTCAGAACAGGCAATGTATCAAAGTGATTCTTTTTGCATACACCCCAGTCTAAGTTCACATATTGTCTTTTAATAAATTGTTCATGTTCAGAGTCTTTGACTGTTTCCCATCAATTGCAGCTGGAATGTTTTATTTTACAAGTGAAAAATGTTTCAGTAGTATCCTGAGCTTTCCAGTTTGGCCTTTTAAAGGTTTTATATTTATACCTAAGATTCATTCCCAAACTTGCCAAATACAATAAACACATTCATGGTTTTACATACAGTGGTCTGACAGTTATAATGCATTTCCTCAGCTAGCCAGTTGCAACCCACTATTTTAATGCTTTATTTATTTATTTAACTTTTTTAGTCATGGAAATGTGTAACTTCAAATTAGGGGCTGCCAACCTGAAATTTCAAGAAATGTGGTGTTGGAGCATAAGAGTCAGAAGCATAGAAATCTGTTGCCAACTCACTTTGTAACATTCATGAAAATATGTTAAGCTCTGCACTTCCTTTTCCAACCTGTAAAAACGATACACATATTAGCTTATGTAATGCTCCCACACACTGGGCTGTGTATTGTTCTTTTTGTGTCTGTGTTTTGATATGGGCAAGATGGCCCCTGTTGTTCTGGCTATGTGCTTCTGCACATGGCAAGTTGGGGACTGTATCTGGGACAAATATGTAAAAAGCCTCTGGCTTCATTGGCCAGAGGAAGCAGAGGATGCTTCAGGAAGATTGTTTGGGAGAAAGACTGAAATGTGCCTTTCCTGGATTGGACAAGGCTTGGGTGATGTCCAGGGGTCCTGGTTTTCTCTGATAAAAAAAAAAAAATCCCAATTTTCAGATTTTAAAAGGTAGCCCAAGATCAACATTTTTCCATGATCAAAATGAAATGCCACTAATGTAGTGTGTGTGTGTTTCATTTTGGTCAGGGAAAAATGTGGATTTTGGGTTACTTTTTTTAATCCAAAAATTGAGGGGGAGGGGGGGGGGGGGGTATCAGAGAAAACCAGGATTCATGCTGATATCACACCAGGTATATAAGAACAACTTGCTAAGGTTCTGGAGCTATTATTCATCTGCCTGCTGAGAGCTGCATGGCTATATTGCAGCCAGAAAACCTGCTCCCCATGGTGTTGGTTGTGGTTGGGCGGGGGAAGGGCTCCCCACCTCTTTGCTGGAGAGGCCAGCAAACATTATTTGAAGGGAAAGCCTCAGGTAGAGGGAAAGAAAGTCTGTTTTGGAGTTTGGGACTCCTATTTCCTCCCTCTTTCTTGTCTTTTTTTCTTAAGTGGGTTAATGCCATGGAGGTATTAATTCCTGGAGCAAAATGCCCAGGAATGGGTCCTGGCAGTTACTGGCTACAGGGGCCTGGCCCCCTCTGTTTTATAATTATATCATCTCAGCATGCGGTATAACTGAGATTGGATGTCCAGGCTGCAGTCATAGGCATGGGCCTTTTTTTCTGCTGTTTCTACAGCTATGGTGTTTCAGCCTAGCTGCATTGCTGAACCACAGCTATATGTTCAGGCCTCAGTGCAGTATAGGTCTGGCTGACTTTTTCTGCCCAGTTCAGTATGTGTGTGTGTATATATATATATACACATACATATTAATAGGATTTCATTTTAATCATGGAAAAAATGTGGATTTCAGGTTACTTTTTTAATCTGAAAATTGGGGATTTTTTTATCAGAGAAAATCAGGATTTCTGGTGATTAGATAACTATTTTCCTGACACTCATCTTAATGCCTAATGCCCGAGCTTAGCATGTGTCTACTTGGTATTTGTGACTATTTGTAAATATTTGATAGGATACAACTATCAGGTGGAAAGTATAAACAGGCTGGCTTGCTAAAAAAAATATGGTTCTTATTTTACATGCCTGTGTCTGATAACATTTGCATTAGAGCTGGTCAGGAATTTTTCATATTTTTTTTCACCATTGGAAAGCGAATCTTTTCTTGGAAGCTTATTGACTTGGGCAGTATTTTCATTGGTTAATTTTCCTCATGGCCAGGATGGGATTTGAGGAAGGGAAAAAGACCACCAAATAGCTAATAGTTCAAAATTTGGGGCACACGGTTGCGGGAGACGGAGGTATAAGACTCTACTCTAAATAAAGAAGAGTGTGCAAGAGGAAGCCTGACTCTATGTACATAATTGGACTTTGTTACGATATAAGTAATGACATTGTAATTAAGAAGAAGTTACGCCTGGCGTTGGACCAGTTTTATGCAGTTAAATGAGTTATATACTTACATATATACATGTAAGGGAAGCACACTCTATTGCTCTGACCTCCAGACTGCACACACTTCTCAGAATCTGGAGTAGCATTCAGGATTCCTTATTCAGCTGCTGTCTTATATAGCTTTCTAAATTACTTACAGTGTTTGAATTCAGGGTTTTATCTGTGTGTAAATGGAAACCAGTCCAGCTCAGTATGACTTAAAAGTTGACCCAAGCTTATCTTAACGTTGTTTACAGATAAACAGATTACTTCATTCACCACAGATATCGATCCCTTTCATTTGCATTAAATTCAGACAACTTTTTCTAAAGTGGAATTTTATATTCATATTATTTGCAAATATGAAAATTTAATAATATATGTCATAACACACAGAGCTGCCAAAAACTTGTCAGCTATGAATATGAAGGTACAGTGTTTTCTTCCATAACACTGTCATTGGTTTGATATGGCCAAATTTGTGCTTTAACATCCTTTCAGTTATTATAGGTTGCTACTGTTAAAGTAGTTTATCATATTAGGGTGGGCATAAATCTCTCCAGAATATAGAAGAGGATCTTCATGTTTTAGTTGGAAGTTTTCACATGAAACAATAGACTAGCAAAATAGGAGTGCCAACAATACATCAATTTTTAGAAATGCATACATGTGGCTGATGGAAATCTGGAAAAAGTGAGACAATCTTTCCAGTTTTCCAACATTATCAAGAATCACAGGTACCTGACTTTTTTTTAAATTTCCTTTTAGACTAACCTCAGCTTCAGAATGGCCTAAAGGCTTAGATGTTCCATTGGTTACTCCAGCACAATCTAATCTGTGACCTCTATCCCTTTGGTTTTTATAATGTCCTTATGAAAACATAGTACATTTAAGTATGCTTAAAGTGCTACTGGCTATAATTAAAGTTCTGTCAGCCTTTCCATTATAAATCCCTCTTTTCAAGGTTTAATATCTCAGCAGTTTTAAATCCCACTGGGCTAAACTTGATACAGAAGCTGTCAGCATGAATGCAAATCCCCCTATCTTATATTCCCCCAAAATATTTTCAAATCATAAAGTTGGTGTCATGTTGTACAACATTTTTATTGGCTAAAAGCCTAACTCATTTGCAATTTTCCCCCCCATTTAAAAAAAAAAAAATCTATATGGCCTAAATTTGAAATGCTGAAACACCCTTGGTGATACTGCCTTTCCCTTTACAAAGCTAAAGAGGAACTGAAGTGTCTGAAAGCATTGAAAACTAGTAATCAGAAATGTTATTGCCAAAATGTGGACACATCTTAAAAAGATTGAGAGGAAGCATTATCTAGCTTTGCCACAAATTAGAGTTTTCCTTGTAGCTTTTCTGAATGAAGAAGTTATACCACTTTTACTCTACCTGTGTAAGAAGGTGATACAACTTTTTTCCAAATTCTGTGGTTGCAGTTGTTTGGTAAAAATACAACTGGAATAATTGCTTCCCTTTGGGAATTGTATACCAGCATAAAGAAATCCATACCAGTGGTTCTACTGGTACAAGGATTAACCATCATACTCCTTACTAAATGATATCCTGGTATTGTGTATAGAAAAGCCTTCAGACTGTGAGGGATGCTGACTGAAGAAGGCCACAGCTAATTTGAGAAATTAGCTGGCAAAATGTGCCCTCTTTCAACACTATTTGTCTTCCAGAACTCAACGTAAAGCACAGAGTTAGGGTTCACTCATGATCTCAACTTGAGGTTTTATGTGGCTGTCTATTAGCATAGTATCTGAGCAACTGCTATCCAAATAATGTAAGCCATAAGAAGCAACCTCTTTCATTTCCAGAGAGTAAGAAGCTTGTTCACCCTTCTTGAAAATGTCTTGGACACTTGTATCTGTTTGAACTATTGCAGCTGACTCTATTTGGAGCAGCAAAAGAAGGTTAGGAGAGCTGGAGCTGGAGTATGAGGCAGTACGTAACCTCATAAATGGACAGAAGCAAATGGTAAATGATACACTTGAACTTGATACATTTTAGCTGTCTCTTTGCCATTTCAATTTGATGCAGATTCTGGCAAAAGAAATAGAAGTACTTTATTTTTCTTTTTTGCAAAGCACGCATAACTATTATTATACGTAGTTAATAAATAATAAAGTTAATAAATAATAAAGAGTACCTCTTTTCAGGGGTACTCAGTTTCATAATGATTTACCAGTAAAGACAGAGAGCTAAATCTGAATTATGTTCAGCTCTTGGAGTTCATTAGCTATCTTAGGAAATTTAAGCTTTACCATTTGCCAGAAAAAAAAGCAGGAGGGTGGTTTTGGTATTGTGTCTTTGAATTACTCTGTGCTGTTACTTTATTTTGATATTAGGATATATATGTAAGAAGCAATCAAATGTTTTGATCGCTGCAGATATTTCTTGAAAAATGTCTGCAGCTAGTAAGTGCAAACAGCCTCAATCTATGGCATTTTCCTTCATGTGCAATTCTAAATGGGAATCAAAATCAATGTGATTTAGGAAAGTAATGAATACGGCATCCCAGTTCCCTTTTGTGGGACTGAATAGGGAGACACATGGGTATTTTTACAGTCAAATTTCTTATGTGAATTGATTTACAGTGAAATCTAAAAATTGCCTATTGATTTTTAATCCATTTAATTTGGTTATCATTTTATGAATATGTATGGCTGTAAGGAAAGAGCATTCCAATGGAATGTAATGCCATCAATGGTAATTTAGTTGGTTATTTGTTACAATAAAAGGGATGAAAGAAGAGGATTTTCTCAATATCACTAAGAAATATTTGGTGACACAAATCAGATTTTTTATGCATAGAAAATGATAGATATTAGCTACATCATCAAGATTACTTACAAAATGGTATTGATAGTACAACCAGACTCAACATTTACATTAAACCTTGAGAAAGGCAAGATTGTGTATTATATTAATTTAAATCTGATATCTCTTCTTGAGTAGTGACCATTTTATGCTCAGAGACAGGGATTAGGAATAAGGGAGTGCATCTATATGTGCTATTAGCATGGAGCATTACACTCCAGTGCATATCATGCCAGAATTTATTGCTCCCATTTGAATATGCACCTGGGACCACAGCACATTGAGCTGGGTTGGAGCAGCCCCGGCTGGCAGGGGATCTGGGGGGGTCAGCCTGCCAGCCTGGGTCTGCTCTGACCTGGCTCAGCGTGCTGCAGAGGGGCTGGCTGGGTCATGAGAGTGCTCCAGTGTGGGGCTAGCCAGCAGGCAACCTCCATATTGGAGCACCCTTGTGCCTCAGCCAGCCAGCCCCATCAGTGTCTACACATACATTGCTGCAGAGTAAAGAATTGCACCACAGAATAGTACTTTTATGTACGAATACTATCCTGCACATTGGTGACATGTAGGGGGTACATGTGGGTGTATGTACACCTCCTGAGTTTGCTCGTGCCCCCCTTGAGATTGGCCGCTGCAGTAAGCAGCATCTGCAGGTAGTTACCACTCACCACCTCCCACCTTCCCCACTGCCAATGTTGCTGGCAGCATCTGCAGGTGGTTGTTGATAACCGCTCAGTGCTTGCCCCCCCTCCCCACCGCTAAGTGTGGGCAGTCCCCACTCGGCCCACCTTTGCCACCGCTGTCACCACAGCAGCCTGCAGGTGGTCCCTGCTTACCATGGCCACACCCCCACCACTGACACCACAGTCTTCAGGCGGTTGCTGTAACCCCTGACCTTAGGAGGCACAAGGCATTCATGATCATGTGGCAGAGTTAGTTTACTGTGTTCTAATAGCACTACACGTACAGATGGTGACATTTTACTGCAGAGGAATTAGGCAGCTCTGCAATAAACATCTCGTGTTGACTCACGTTGGGAGTTTTTAGTTACTCTCATGCCTGAGTTTGGTGAATAACGCTAGTTCAAACCTATACAACTTGTAGCTTTCTATAGTTCATGTTCTGAACTTCGTATGCAAATTCATCATTTATTTGTATACTCAAAAAAAATTCAGCGGGAATCACATGTTTAAGTCCTTAAATATGCTTTGAAATATTATTGTTGAAACATTTAAGATCTGATTTTTTTTTATTTTTTTTTAAGATTTAAGAGTATGTGACAAACACAACTGAAAAATAGAGGCATTGCATTTGCTCAGCATCTCTGTGAATCAGACCATTCAGGATATGTCTTTCCTGCTATTAAGGTCAACCCTAAAAATTGCACTCAATTAGTAGAGCTATGAGAGCACCTCTCCCTGTCTGCATTCCCTTCCTGAAGTTGCCTTTGGAGCACAGAAAGGGAAACAAGTAGTTTAGATAAGTGGTTCTTAGAATAACTCTGCTTAGGGATCAGGAAGCTTGCTGGAATTACATAATTTAATATAAAGCTCAGCTGGTTTTGGATTCAGGGTAACACTAAGGTCCACCTTACAAAGGAGTACTTTAATGTGGGAGTAATGGAGCCAAAGGAACATCTAAACCCTTGGGCCATTTTTAGGCTGATGTTGGCCTAAAAAAAATTAACACAAAGATTTATCCTAGGAGTGTAAACTCTGAACAAGTGCCCTATTCAAACATTTTGCAAGAGCCAAATTCAGAACAATTGTGTACACCATTCTGGAGTGTAGTGATAGATGACTACAGGGGAATATCGGTACAAAATGCTCCCCTTATGGGAACACGGTGTTTTCTCAAGTTAAAATGAGGAGTATTGGTTGTGTACAAGTGGAAAAGAGGATATGGTCTGTATAAAAGTTATGGGTTAGGAATGGATCAGATAAATGTGAATGTTGTACTTGTGTTTTGGTCCCTGCCATCCAGGGAAAATTAATACTACTTCCTTCTCTTATGAAAAAGTAGAGAAAAGCATTATTTTTATTTAGGCAGCAAGTATACTACAGGACCAGAACTCATGAACACTTTCTACTGAGCAGTTCAATTCAATTCAGTTCAGTTCAGTTCTTTTAATTCAGGTTTATTCATATTATTAAACTAAATCTACCTGTATTTATATGGAAGTCACTGAAAATAGACTGCATATTGTAAGCAGCCTAACTGCCCCACATTACTGTTTTTGACTCGAAGTGGGTTTTTAGGATGGTAGAATAAAATATCGATGAAAAGACAGTGGGAATGTGTTAAAGCAACCATATCTGAAATAAAAAAGCATTTTTAATTGGAAATGAACTCTTTAGTTATAACTTTTAGATTATATGCTTATAATTTAAAAAAGCAATAAAATTGTGGTGGCTATGGAAATCAGGTTAAAATCATGTAACTTAGTAATACCACATTCTTGTTTGTTTACTGGTTGCTTACTTTTCCTATCTGGCAATCATTTAATAATGATCATAACGTGATGAGAAATGCTATACTGAACATTGGAATTTTGTAAATCTTTTTAATATTGGCATGACCTAACATAGATGAATGCTGCTATTACAGGATTTACACAATGCTAAATATTTTTAGATTGATTTCAGTGAAGAGCTTGGAGAACTCTCTTGCAAGAATCTCATGAGGACTGTGCTTTAGCATTAGTTGTATAAAACTAATATAAAAAAATGCAACAAATGTAATATAATTTGAACACTTAATCTTGTTACCTTTTAACCTCCCTGAAATGTTAGCCCTTGAATTTCCAACTTAATAAATGGTGTGCAGGAATTCTATATAATGGAAATCTAGAATTTTTCCTTGCATCAATTAGTTCTGCTTTAGTCTCCAAGAATATTTCTCCAAAAATGGTGAAAAAGGATTATCTAAAAACAAGGATCACATATTGATTATTTCACTTTTTAAATATTATTTGCTATTACGTAAAATTTGTGCTGAAAGGTGCACATCTAAATGACATATGGCTGAGTTTCAGCTTTCTCTTTGATTCACAAAATTATGCATTTAACTCCCTTTAGGGATAATATGCCTGAGGATGGGAATGTACCATATAACTTGAGGGCTGGAGGGAAAAGAAGCATAGGTAATTGTACCAGATTATTTGTGGGACTGGTCTGATGTGAATTGGCTTCTGCTTGCTATAATCTTTCTGTCGTGTCATCTGCTTATTTGTATCAGATTTTTAATAGTTGAATATTTATATTAATGGACAAGAATACACCAAAGAGTAATCTCTGGTCAACAAACAATGAAAACAATTACTTACAAAATGCAATACAAGGTACATTTTTCAAATGCTCCTGAGCACATGAGCTCTGTTGTCCTGAGGAGATGTAGGCATTCAAGGTGACATTCATAAAGAAACTTAGATGTCTAATGTCAGACATGGAAATAATTTTGGCATGGAGCTCCAGAAGGTGAATCACAGAAACTACACCAAAATTGCTGAGAAAGCAGGTCTCTCATCCCTAAGTTTTTAATAAAAACATGATTTACCATATTTACTTGAATCTGAGACAAGGTATTTTTCCCCAATCAGCCCCTCATCTTAGATTTGTATACACAGCAGAGGTGGGGGGCAGGCAGCTGCAGCAGCTCTGACTGTAGTCCTGAGCCTCAGTTGGGTCCAGAGTCAGACCCACAGCAGCCCCCTGCAGCTTCTGCCCGTCTTCTGTCCCCTTTCTCCCCTTACTGTCAGGCAGTGCCATAGCAAGGAGGGGGGTGAAGACAAGTGGAGCTACTGCCTCAGTCGCTGAAGCAAAGGGGCGCCAACAGGCACTGCCCAACCGGAGCAGGGCATGTGCACAGGGGAGGGCAGGCTGCCTCTGTGGGCTTTGCCCCAGGCACCAAACTTCCTTGTCATGGCACTGCTGTCAGGCATAGCTAGGCTCTGGTTCAGGCTGGATTTCCTCCCAGACATGGAGCACATGGAGACTCTATCGCCTGCTCAGCTAATCAGCAGTGCTGCCATTGCTGCATGGCACAGCAGGGGCTTTGCTTCCACGTCGCTTTGCTCCGTGACCTGGGAGGGAATAGAGCCCAAGCAGCATCTGACAGTAAGGCAGGGGGAGAAAAGGCAGAGACTAGGGGAGTGGATGGGAATAGACAAAGATTGTGGGGAGTGCGCAAAGGGAAGGGGCAGAGGTTGTGGAGAGTGGGGGGAAAGGACAGTGATTATAGGGAGTGAACAGGAAGTGGAAGACACTGTGGGGAGTGGGATGGAGGGGCAGAGACTGTAGGGAGCTGGATGTGAGGTGGTCCAGGTGATGAGGGCAGGAAGGCTACAGGGGGAAGAAGTGGGGGTGGGGGACAGCCAGCAAAAGGGGCTGCCTGACCCCCTACAGCCACTGCTTTTCCTGTTGTAGCCATGGGGGTGGAGGGAATGAATTTAAGACAGCTCTCCAATAATTAGATTCTATACGTGGAAAATTATAACTAATTTATCATCTTTATATATTGGAGGGTTGTCTTAAATAGAGGGTCATCTTAGATTTGAGTAAATACAGTAAATTCTTAACCATTAGGTACTGTACATGCCCTGAGGCACCACCATCTTGGCTGAGATGAGCATCTAGGAATCTGTATCTTGCCTAAGCTTTTTTGGGATTCACAAACTGTTCACCCTGGGTCTAAATTCTTGAACCTAACCCGCTAGACATGTTCTAACATACCGAACACTGACTAACAGCACTGAATTCAGCATTCACAGCTACTTTCATTCAAAAGTATGGCTGTATGGCCCACCCTTTGCACAGTACCCCAGTGATGAATGCATTCATCCAGGAAATGGATGAATCAGTGTGAGAGGTTTCAAACATCTACCCACTTCCCAGGAGAGTGCCCTAACCACTGGACTATAAAATAGTCTTATCAGGGACAGTCTTCGCCCCTCCTATTGAAGCAGAATGATTAGACAAACAGGAGTAAAATATTCATGGGAGCAGGAAGACCACACAAAAGAGAGTATATCGCTATAGGTCAGTGAAGAGGCCACAGCCCTGAGAGAGGAGGAATCGTGGGTTCTAGTCTCTGATCTTAGTGCCATTTAGTTCATTTTAGCCAATGACTGTCTAATGCAATGTGTATAAACTATTCTAGGAAGCAGGATCTGAAATGACCTTGCTAGCTAAGTCAGTTCTTTTGGGAAAACTTAGGCACTTTGGGCATGAAGTATGAGGAACCCAGGCAGGTACTGGGTGCCTAAGTAACTTAGGCAAAGGCTCTGTGAATCACATTCTTGGGGCACTACCACTTTCTCTTCCTATGCATAAGCACTTCAGGGTAGGGATGATTTCTTAATACAAGCATGGATCCATGATTTACCAAGGTGGGATGTGGCACATAGTCCCTCAGCCCATGGTGGGGATGGGGTAAAGCATGGCTGGAGCTCCCAGGCCAATTGGGAATACCAGGGAGCTGCAAAGGGAACAGGTGCATGAAGCAGGAAGAGCTAGCCACCGCTGACACCACAGCTACTGTGGATTACCTGGGGATGAGGGGAACTCCAGAACCACCCCTGGTCCCCCTCTAGATGGGGGCTGTGGGGAATGGCTGTGTGGGGAGCCAGGCTGGGGATGGCAGTGGTGGCATGCAGGTTCCTCTTTCCAGTTCCTGTGCCCAGTTTGACTTCCCTGGAGTGTTCCTTGCTGGCTAGGAACGGGGACTTAAGGAACATCTTGTTGGGAGAAGGCATCAGGGAGCAACTGCAGGAACTGGAAACCTGCCTGCTGTCACTGCTGCTCCCTGCCAAGCCTCGCACCTATGCAGCTCAGCTGCAGCCTAGTGCTGGAGAGTGGCAGAAGTGTCTCTGGGGCTCCCATTGTATCGTGGTCAGCTGGAGGCAGTGGCAACAGTGATGAAAGAAGTGGGGTGTGACTGCACTACTGCACCCCTCTGGATCCACCTCTGCAAGCATGTGTAGTAGTGCCTAACACATTGCAATACTACTCTGGATGGGCATCACTTTAAAGCAAATAATGACATATAAACATCATATTATATTTAAATTGCACCTGAGCCAGATTTCTAGCAGTCTACATACCTGTGCCTTACATTTGAGCAAAGAGGGCCTCATCTTGCACACGTTTGAGTATTTCTAGTGACTTCCTCCAGACTACTTACATGATGCTGGGAAAACAACACTGCAGTATGGGGCACACAATAATTGATTTCTACAGGCCTGATCATATACATAACAGCATGTGTCCCAGGTTACCTCCCACTGATTCCAGTGTGAGTTGAAAATACTTGGTACCTTGTATGATGGAGTCTTAGGCCCAGATTCACAAAGGTATTTAGCTATTTAACTCTTCTTTAAAGTCGTAAATACCTTTGTGAAACTGGCTGTTAACTGCTGACAGTATGCATGAATATAAAAAGGCTAGCATTTCAGTCATGCTGATCCCTGGGATAGTACTATATTATAGCAATCTATTTATATAAAAAGCTATGTTTGTAATTCAATATGAGGATTTTTAACTATTCAACTGATGCTAAAGAATTTTAGCTGTTCCAGGTAACACACAGTAAGAGAAGATAAACTGAGATTACTGTATTCATCTATACTTTTGAAGGCTGTTTGTATTTTTAAATCATGCTTGAGAGATGCAGAAAACATACAGAAGACATTAATACTGTTTAAATATTACAGTTAGAAACTATAAACATTACTTCTTGTTATGACTGTATGATATAAAGGAACTGTATGACTTGTTTGGTTTACCCCCAGGTGGTGGTAAAGTGTTTTAAAGCAAATAAAGGAAACAAAGGGCAGTGATGTAGCAACTGAATTGTCTTTTCTGTGGTTTCAGAAATTAAAAGCAGTCCCTTTCAGATAACCGGATTTAGAGTTAGTCTACCATTTGTGTCTTGCAATACGTTAAAAAATCTTGTTAGATGAGGGTTATCTATGTATGTATAATATTTATATATGTTATATATGCATATATATAGTGTGGGTTTTGATTTAAGGCCAGATTCCAATTTCATAAATATGGTTTCATTTTTCTGTATAACTTGAGGAAATTCCAGCTGCAGCTTTGTAAAGAACAGTAGGGTAAATAAAATCTGGTATTTTCCAAAACCTAGTAAGGAACAATGGACAGATATGTAATGGTCTCAGGCAAAAAGATTAGGGGTTGGGTTTAGGGAAGAGGAAAAAGAAGCAAGGTTTAAGTATTTGGATAAAAAGGCAAGAAAAAGAGGGGATCATCACTCCCACCTTGCTGAGTAATCCAAAAATGCAAGTCTGTCTTCAGGTACATGCTAGACTTTGGCTTTCATTGTCTTTTTATTGGCTTTCATTCCAATAGTGATTTTCTGAGAGAGAAAGTTTTCTAAAATGACATCTCCCAAAACGACAGGACATGATGGGGCATTTTGTGATAAGCATTCCATGCCATGATTTTTGGTTGTCAAGTGTTTAGATTACAGAAAGCCTTAGGGATTACAGGAATTTTATAGAGTGTCACATGCATGTCATGCAAGTTAAAGGCATGTTGCAGACTTGCTTTTCAGCTGAGAAAATATCACAGCTAGTTTCTGACATGATGCAGCTGCAGCTGGGAATATGACATGTTAAACTCTCCGGGGATTAATGGTGCTGTAACTAATCTCTCATTTAGGGCAAACAGTTTTCAATCGGTTGTTTTGTTGCTTATGAAGGTAAAAACTAAAAAAACCCCATGTTTTCATCCTAGACACAAAATTTCAAAGGTGATATTAAATTTCTTATTATCTGAATGCATTTATACTATAATCCCTGTTGACCTTAGTAGTTGCCCAGAAAATTTTGGCTCTTGTAAGTTGTTTCATTTAGGAGAAAAATGGGTGATGGGATCTGGTGTATTTTGTTGCAGAGTTGGTTACTAAAACAAAATAATTACCACCCGTGGGAGGGTCCCCACATGCAGGGGTGTGCATTTGCAGAAGCACAAATAGCAGCAGCACAAATTTGTGCTGGTGCTTTGTGCCCCATCGCATGCTCCTGCACATGCGCTTTGGCGTGCGGCAGATTGTCCCAGGTAGGGATAGTGGAGGCTGGGGCAAGGGCGTGTGCTGGCTGTAACAGCGTTACCCCAGGGGCATAGATCCAGCATCATGGAACCTGGCTGGCAGCCAGAACATTGCTCTGGATGGCCAGCCCTCCTTTTTTTTCCAGTGCATGCTACTGATGTGGGCTTTGTACTGCTTTTTTCCTATGAGTTTTTTTTGCTACTGGGATTCCCAATTTTCATTTTCTCTGCATGTGGTTTGTGGCACCACAAACTGCACACCCCTGTACATGTGTTTTACATGCAAAGCTCCAATTGTTGCCACCCAAGAGAGCATTCGCTTATTTTTAGAACAGCTGTGGTGCCATCCTCCATTTGTGTGGTCCATGCATATGTTGTGTCAGACTGCTGCTTGTGCTACTGCACAGTGCATGTTCCCCTGAAGACCTCCATGTTATAGGAAGAATGACAACAGGCTCAGTTTAGTGGTGAAGTCTCAGTTAGTTTTATTAGCCTTAAAGCACCAACTCACTAACATCCATGGGCAAATCGGTTACAGGGTGGTAGCATTGAATGTCTATGATAAGGTATAGGTTTGACTCACAAAATGAGTCTCCCAGGTCTAGTACAAAGTTCTAAGGGTTTCCAGTTCTTCTGTTTTACATTGATCACATATTTCATTTATATTGTATATATCCTGTGCTTTGTACTTAACAATACATATTACAGGATCCTTCTATTCCCTGTACAAATCATGCCTCTCCTTATACATGCTACCATTTTCCTGTGTGTTAGAGGCCCCTGGCAGATCTTACATTAATGTTATGATTAACATGCTAATTGTACTGTAAATTACAACATGCCAGACATTCAGTCAATTTATGGCGCCTTAAAATGGCAAACCAGTCACACAAAGGTGTTCCACATATAATGTACAATGGGGTGGCCAATTAGTGGCATGGGTAGCCTCTGTGTACAGCATGTGGCAGATTAGGGAAGGTATAGTTGGCACAGTGGCAGAAAGGACAAGGGATAGAAAGTAGAGCATCAGGTTAGTCAGGAAGAATAAGGCAGGAATCAGAAACCCTCTGGCTCCAGCCTTGACCTGGGATCAGAGCTGGAACTATAGCTGTTGCCTACCTCCTATGCCAGCTCTGCCTCCTTGCTGTCACCCTCCCCACAGCTTCTGTCTCCCACCATCTCTGTCCCCATTTGCCCCCTACCTTCTCTCCCCCAACAGTCTTTTCTCTCCACCTGCCACCCCGCATTGCTTACCTTCTGGCTGCAGCAGAGCTCTGGTCCTACTCCAGCCCGGGACCTGGAGTACATGGTTGATCCAACCCCAGCCAAGCCCAGTAGTGGTGGGGGCAGTGGCAGCTCTGGCTGGGCCCAGGAACCTAAGCCAGTGCTGCCACCTCTAAAATATTTGTTTCAGGGTGATGGGGGGCAGGGTGTGGAGTGGAAGGAGAGGTGCTGGAAGTGTAGCCAGCAGGGAAGGCCAGGAAGGGAGGCAAGAAATGGGGAGAGGGCAGGTGCCATGGGGTGTAGGCATGGGAGGGCAGGTGATGGGTTGGGGTCAGGTAGCAGAGGAGGAAGTGGTAAGGGTCAGGGGTCAGGCTGCTTTACCACCAACAACACATTCGCCACCACTTGCTGCTCCAATCCCCACTCATCACCACCTGCCCACTGTCCTCTGTCACAGCTTTCTCCAATATAGTGATGAGAGGGATGAATTCAAGATGATCCTCCAATAATTAGATCCTATACATAGAAAATTATAACAAATTTATCAATTTTCCATGTATAAAAACTAATTATTGAGGGGTTGTCTTAAATTTAGATTTAGGTAAATATGGTATTCCTTAACCATTCTTTCTCTGTTCTCTATTCCTCTGGTTGTTAATTCCAATTGTTATATATCTCCTCACAAATAAACTTTTTCATGAACACTGAAGTAACAGAGCATTCAACATTTTGGCTTTCTTTGTATCATCTTTTTTTGTTTCTTCATTTTTGTTGTTTGTTCACCTTTTTAATGTATTTAATGGAACCTTTTCTTTTTGTTTTTATATCCTTAGCTAGTTGTAACTCATTTTGTAGCTTAACCTTTCTAAATTTTTTCCTCTATTATTGTTGAGCTGTTCTTTTTTAGTTCCTATTTTTCTTTTGCACTGGGTTAATTTGACATTGCATCTTTAATATTATATTTTTATATAAGATATAATAACCCTTGTCCCTTGTTATTCTACTGCTGTTACTCCTTCCAAGAATCTGAATGCTTTGCTTTTTCAATCACGTTTGCCCAAAGTGTCTTCCAGATTCTGATCATCACCTGTTCCTCTCTATTATTATTAATCAGACTGAAACATAAAATGGTTTCCCAGTTAGTTACTTCCTTCCCTTTCTGAAACAAAGTTTCATCCATAGAAATCATAGAAAAATAGGATGAGAAAGGATTTCAAGTGATCATCTGGTCATCAGTAAACAGATGCGATTTTCTAGTCCAATTAAAATGCCATTTATCTTCTCAGGAAGAAATATGTCTCTGATAGCCATAATCCAGGAATGTAATAGGTGGCTTTGAAATACCTAAGACAGTGAGTGAATTATATTAGTTATGCTAGGATTTGTCTAGAGAGAAATTCTACACCAACCTTGACGAAGTCCTTTCTGACATTCTGGAGGGAGACAGACTTATTCTTCTCAGCAATTTCAGTGCCAGAGTTGGAAGGGACTTGAACAACCATTGGCAAGGAAGGATTAGGAATGGCATCCTCCTCTTAACCAAATGCATGGAACACGGACTCACCATCAACAACACCCTGTTCTGCCAGAAAAACAGGCACAAGACATTATGGTAATATCCACGATCTAAGCACTGGAACCTGATTGACTATGTCATTGTTCATGCCTGGGATTGCAAAGATGTCCATATCACCTGAGTTATGCTAGGATCTGATGATTGCTGGCCCAGTCACTGACTCATCCACTCAGTTGTGTTACTCAAATTGGCTGCAGCAGAAGCAATGCCAAAAGATGATCAACACTGAAGGACTCAAGGACCCAATCAAGCAAGACCTCTTTTAGCAATGCTTCAATGAAAACCTGGCAAATTTCAATCAACAACAAAGGAAGAATATTGGCACTACTTGGGGTTCCTTCAAGTCCACCATCATCAGCCCCTGTGAAGAGGCACTTGGATTCTCTAACAGGAAACATCAAGACAGGTTTGATGAGAATTACTGGGAAATCCAAGAGTTGATCAACCACAAATGCAAAGCCTTTTGTGCTTGGCAGAATAACATCAACTCCAAGAAAATCTCCAGCAAGCCGAGGCAGAGGTCCAAAGGAGGCCTTGGTATATGAACAATAGATAGTGGGAAGACAAGGTGAAGGAGATTCAACATCTTGCCAACATCCACAGTATGCATGGCTTTTTCCAGAGGGAGATTTTTTCAGTGCCACCAAAGCCATCTACAGTCCGAGCACTCAGGGACCAACCACCTTAAGACCTAGGGACGGAGGAAACCTGAACAAGGAAAGGGGAGCCATTCAGTGTTGGAAGGAGCATTTTGAAGACCTTCTCAATCAAGACGCTGTTGTTGATGACAGTGTTCTCAACTCCAGCCCACAGAATCCAGACAGAGACAACCTTGGAAGCACTTCCACATCCCTCCAACTCTTGATGAGGTGAGGAAAGCCTTCAGGCAGATAAAGAATTACAAGGCACCTGGAGCTGATGGAAGCTCTGCTGAGTTTTTCAAGCAGGGGATAGAGGAGCTCACATCACATGTCCATGCCCTCATCTTAAGGATCTGAATAATGAGGAAATCCCAGATGACCCTAGGGATGCCATGATCATGACAGTCTTCAAGAAAGGAGACAAGTCTGAAAGTGAAAATTACAGAGGGATCACATTGCTCTCCACCACAGGAAAGATCATTGGGAGAACACTCCTGAACTGTGTCCTTCCACTTGCTGAAGAGTTCCTCTTTGGGATCTCATTGTGAATTTAGGGCATCAAGAAGCACAACTGACATGATCTTCACAGCTTGCCAGCTGCAGGAAGAATGCCAGGAATAATATAAACCTCTCTATATGGCCTTCTTTAACCTCATGAAAACCTTTGACTCTGTCAGTCAAGAAGTGCTGTGGAGGATCCTTCTGATGTATGGATGCCCACCAAAATTCATCACCATTATTTGCTTGCTCCATGATGGTATTCAAGCAGTGGTTCTTAGTAATAGATCTATCACAGATCCCTTTAAGGTTAAGATGGGAGTTAAGCAAAGATGCATCATTGCTCTAACACTTGTCTTGATATTTCTTACCAGGATGCTGCAGCTGACCACCAACAAGTTTCCAGTCAGAGCTTCCTGAATGTCTGAATGGTAAACTTTTTAATCTCATTCAACTCCAAACCAAATGTAAGATGATCCTGACCTCAGTCATCAAGTTCCAGTATGCTGATTATGCTGTAGTATGTGCTTACTCATAACCAGACCTTCAGGCAATCATCAACATCTTTACCAAGGCATACAAGAAAATGGGACATTAACATTAACATTCAGAAGACTAAGGTCCTCCATCAACAAGCTCTTAATGAGAAGTCCCCGGCTCTGGTAATTCAGATTCACAGTGAGACTCTGGAGAATGTTGAGTATTTCTTGTACCTCAGAAGCCATCTCTTGTAGAAGGTTGACATCATTGAAGAAATCCATCACTGCCTCAAATGCTCAAGTGTTGCCTTCAGATGCTTGAAGAAATGGGTGTTCAAAGATCACAACATCAGATCCGAAACAAAACTCATTGTTTTTCAAGTAGTTGTGATTCCAACCTTACTGTACAATGCTGAGATGTGAACAACATACAGGAGACACCTCAAGTCATTGGAGAAGTACCATCAACACTGCCTGTGGAGGATCTTTTGAATCCAATGGGAAGACAGATACACCAACATTCACTAATTCTCACAAGCAAACACCACAAGCATCGAGGTGATAATCATTCAACATCAAATTCACTGGGCCAGCCACATCATCTGAACACCTGATTCCAGACCCTGAAAGTAAGTTTTATTCTCCCAGATCAGTCAAGGTGTATGTCAAAAGAAGCGCAGAGAAAAAACTTCAAGGATGTCCTCAAGGCCAAATTAAAAAAATGCAACATTAACATCAACTTATGGGAGACTATCGCCCAGGACTGCCTCAAATGGAGGAAGAGTCTACTGCAAGGATCTTAGTACTTTGAAACCTTATGATGACAACAGGAGATGGAAAAAAGAGATTGGCAGGAACAGCGTGTTGTGGACTGAATCAAGAATCTGGAGTAACACATGCCTGAGCTGCCACAGAGTCTGTCAATCCTGGATCAGCCTTGTCAGCTATCTTCAGGTTCAGAGATAAGACAGTCATGGAAGACAATCATCCTTGACTGCAAGGGATAGCCAAAGAAAGGGTATAAAGTTGAACATTTTATTATTTAGTGAATAGCCTGTCAAGAATGACGGGGGAGGGAGGAAATGGAGCACCGCCATCCACCACCCTGTGTCGCTGCCACCTCCCAGCAGTGTGTGTGTTGGGGGGAACCTTGCACATGGCAGCTGCCATTGTGACCCACTACCCCATGCTGCCATGTCTGGCCCAGCATCACCCCCTCCCCTGCTCCACATCTGGCCCTGTGCCACCCCCCCACTCCGCGCCCACCCAGCACAAGGTGGTGGGTAGTCACTACCACCCACTGCCCCATGCTGCTGCCATTCTGTGTCTGGCACCATGACACCCTCCCATACCAACCCACCTCCCGCTCCATGTCTGGCCCCGCACCATCCACCGGTGTTCAATGCCTGGTCTGTGGGCCAAGTCCAGTCTCTGAAGTCAAGGCTCCCCACAGGTTAATACTGCCACCCCTCCCACAATTTTCAAGCTCCATGCTGGATGGGGCCTGGCCCACCCTGGGCTGCTGCTGCACAGCTAGATCCAGCTCCCCCTATGATGAGCAGCTAGGCAAGTGTGCCCTCCTCCCTAGGCAGCCAGAATGGACCAACTGTTGTCCCACTAGCCATATATGGCCTGTGGATGGACTTGGCACTGTGCATCTGGCCTGCAGGGTGAAAAGGTTGTGCACCATTATTCTAAACAATAGAGGTAGTCCTTCCAATGCTTTTCCAGAATATCTATAAATTGGATTTGGCATGTTGTTTACTGGGCTGTCAATTAGGCATCTTACACATATCCTAAGGACACTCAATAAACTTTTGGAGGCACAGCTATGCAGGTCAGGCATGTGATGGGCATAAGTCTTAACAACATAGCTCTATAGGCAAAAACCCTTGTACAGATACAGTCATACTGGCATAACCATAATTTTTCTGGTATAATTGTTTTCACTTGATGGGGCAGAGCAAACTGAGCTCCTAGGTTTGTCAGTAAAAGCTAGGTCCAGATAAGGAGAATATGTGTTATGGTACACTGGTATAGCTATACCTTCAGAGTACTTATAGTGTAGACTTAATGCTATCAAAATAAATGTTTTCATTTAGTTCTTTATCTGAAATCCAGAATATAGATCAAATGGATGTCTTAAGCCCTTAATTGGCTCCATGTTATAAACAGTATCTTAATGAGTCTAATGCCACTCTCTCTTTCTCTGCACACACATATATATATATATATATATATTTGCTGGACTTTTTCTGAGGAGTCAGATAAGGGCAAGGATATTTATTATTCATAACTACCACCTACAAGAATAAAAAACCCTACAGAACAGAAAAGATGGATGTAAAGCTTTAAAAAAAATCACATCTCAGTTTTATAGATATTTTAAAAATATTACTTGCTTTATAGTATACTAGTATCATGAACCATCAATTACAAGAGGCAGGAAAGCAGTATCACAGCTTAATGACTTAGTACATTATTATCTGACCTAAAGAGCTACAACACATGACCTCCATCAAACCCTCTATTATTATCACTTTGTACTTCCTGATAATGTAGAATAGATTCTCTGTCTCCTTGTGTAACTTGCAAGGATTATTTAGTAATTTGCGAGTATAATTTGCTTCAAATCATCATTTGGCTGATGAAGGAAAACAGAATACCAACTTCATTAAACAGTAAATAAAACCAGTACAAAGCCATTGCATCTAGCCTGAATTCTGATCACTACTTTCTTAGTTGAAATGAGGATTATGAAGTATTCAAAATGGCTGTACTATGGAGTTTTTTGGGGTTATCATTTAATATTTTCTCCCCAACATACACTGGTGGAAATTATACAATTTTTTTCACAGATGTTTGCATCCTTGACCAGTAATTATAAATAATAATACTACAATTTGATCTTTATTATAGTAACTAACAATTTGTAAACTGTTTCTGACAAGCCCTCAGAGCTAAAAAAGGGGTCTAATTTTGTTCTTTCTGGTTAACTAACAGATTTGCAGTAGGGAACATTTAAACAGAACAGTAGTAGGCCCTGTTCCTTTGGGGCTGAACCTCTTCCAGTATATACCAAAGAATGTGCTAGAAGTAGAGCAGGATTCCAACTTCAGGCATCGGCTTTCTGCAGAGTGAGATGTTTCTTTATTGCCAGCATTATTTTAATGGTGCATCTCCTCTGCATGACTGTCATGTTGGTAGAGAAAGGACCGAGAGCAGGTATGGGATGGCAGGTAAAGGTATGTGACTGGTTCAAGATGTTGCGCTGTCATCAGAGGTTGCATGAATAAATGACTTTTCAGTTTGACAGCTCAGCTGAGCAATCAAAAATATATTTCAGTTGTGATTGAACTCCATTTATTTTTTCAGCTTTTGTTGTCAAAAGAAAAAATGAATTTCATTTGACCTGAAATATTCCCTGTGGTTTGAAAGAGATTTCATAACAGGCACTTGTAAGAAAATGGGGCTGTTCAAATGGTAGCCCGTGGGCTTCATGAAGCCTGTGAGGAGTTAATGTGAGCAACATGGCTGCTGCTACCCCTATTGTTCCAGCTGCTGCTGCTGTAGCTGGGGCCTCTAGATTCCCCTCCCTCTATCAACTTTTGCTTCCTGCTCTCACCCCATAGCACTTCAGCTCATAGTATCAGGGGACTGCATAGCGCAGTGCAGTGAGGGATCTGGGGTAGGGGCTGCCTGTGTGTGTCGGGTATGAGATTTCCTGTATGCGATGTGGTGGGGGGGAGGCACTGCCCACATGTACACTGCAACAGCTGCTTGTGTGCAGTCCAGTGGTATGTGTTCGGTCAGGGAGTGGCCTACATGTACATTATGGTGAAACTAAGGCCTGGGGATCCATGGCTTTCACTATTTTGGCCCCCATTGGTGAGGCTTATGTGGTGTGTAGCCCTCAGCCACTTAGAAGTTGGACCGTCTTGGTGTAGAAGTCCTAGATTCATTTTATTTTCCTGCCTGATAGGAATTGAACCCACATCTCTCTCTTCTCTTAGGAGGATGCGTTAGCCACTAGCCTTTTGGGTGGGGTGCTCTCACTCTCTCTGTTGACACTATTGTACTTCATATAAATAACCAAGTACCAGACCAGAGACTGCAGCCCAGATGTCCACCTCCAAGGAAAGTGACCTAACCAACAGGCTAGAATGACTCTTTAAGTGTTGCAAAAAGTGGAATTGTATCAACAAGAGGGATTGAGGGCGCTTCCTTTTACAAAGCTAGAGGTTAAATTGCTCACCTAAGAAGCATGTCAGCTCAAGATTAGTTCTACTTCCTGCTTGATTCTGGACAGAGATTTCAACTCTGCAAGCTGGAACCACAGATGGAGCTTCCTGTTTTATACATGGAGGAAATCATCTAGCTTATTGTGATTCTAACTGGGCACATCTATACACGCGCTTTACTGGGCACATCTACATGTGCATTTATGCTGGCTTAAATTTACTGTGCAGTAAGTGGGAATAGGCTGGCATCTAGATGTGCAGCTGAAAAAGTGCATTAACGTTCTGTGTGGACTGACTTGGGGCTAAAGTTAGTCCCAAGTCAGTCTACATACACAGTGTTACTGCACAGTAAGGCATCTACATGTGTGTTACTGCTCAATAACTAATTGGGTGTAAATGTAATACCTGCATCATGTGCAGTCACCATATTAATTGTGCAGTATGGGTGTGCACACATAGACACATGCCCATACTGTGCAGTAATTTTGGTTATTGCACAGTAAATGCACACATGTAGATATTTCCACTGTGCAGTAGACTAATTTGCTGCTCAGTAAAGCATCACCATGTAGACTAATGTACTGCGCCATTGGGTAGTCCTGGCAAACACAAGTATTAATCAATGGTGGAGTAAATTAATGCACTTATAAGCACATGTAGATGGTAAAGTCCAGATCAATTTGTGCCAGAGTTTATTCAGTCATATTAATTGCATATGTAGACGTGCCCATTGATTATTTTAGATCTATTACAAGGATTAGAGCACTAAATATAAGAGAATCAATGTTTTCCTGGTATAACTGAAATGACACAGAGAAGTCTGAAAATAATACAAAGAAATTGTGTTGTTGGTAGACATAGCATTACAGATTCTTAGATCTATAGAATGACTGATTACATGTCCGTATGAACTGTACCTATCCCTTGTTTATTGCAAAATAACACCTTAGAAATATTGTTTTTTAGGATTAATATAAAATGAAGACGTTTCCTAGAAACATCTACACTCCTGGATAATTTTGCTGGAAAATAATTTTGGGGGCAATCCTTCAACTCTTCTTTTCAGAAGAATAGTTAGACTGTAGCTCATTGTTTTCCAACTGGTGACTGTCAGGTATGTCTAGATGTGCCGTGGCATTTTGGGCTGGAGCCATGGCCCCCATCATGCCACCAGCCAGCCAAATGGGGAGCATGGCTCCAGCCAGTGATTCAAGCACTGTACTACCTGCTATGTGCTACCTGCGTTTGGCCATTGTGTCATGGGGTGGGAGAGGCCATGTAAGTGTGCCGTGTGGTGAAAAAGGTTGAGAAATGCTGCTGTATCTCACTCTTCTCATGCCTGAGAATTGCTGCTACGAGTAATAGGTACAGGACTGGACCCTAAATTTCCTGCTTTATTTTTGTATGACAGATTATAGGTCATAGCTGCTTTTTTATAGTGTTCTCCTTGCCTGTTATTAAACTCTGTTTGGCGAATACAACACAACTCCTTTCTGTGACATATTTCACTTTCTGTACTTTTGCAAGAATGTAAATGATCTTTCTGGATTCAGCTCCCAGTCAGAAGGAAAATTTGGCATTTCTTTGGCAGGTTGGTTGACATTGAAATCTATAATGGCATATTGAATCAGTGTTTGTGTGTAGATAGTACACAGAACTAGTTTAATAGGATGACTCTTTGGGGTTTAGTAGATCAACTGTCATTCTCATTTGAGACAACAGTTGAAATCCTAATGAGAATAACAACATTTGTAATTAGAAGTCTACAACATCTTCTAAAATAATCACTTAAATTTAAAATGTAAATGTGGTTGTAATTAATTAACCTATTTAAAATAAATCTTTCTAATTAAGAAATGTAAATTGGGAATTTTTGTTGGTGTAATTTTCATAAGGACAAGAAGTGTTTCCCATGGGACCTGAAAGGAAAGACATTTCCATGTGAATACATATTAAACCCTTGCAGCTCATACCTCGGGACATGCCCATGGCAATAACTAAGAGGCATTTATTAAGATAGTGGCATCACCAACACCAGCATCGTTAATGATTTCTCAGTATTTCCATAGCAAACCTTTATTTATTTTTAATATGTGCTTTAAAGCAAGTTTTATGCTCTTGAAAGATGCTAGATTGACAGACCTGGAAATCCACAGAACAGGACTTGGAAACAACAGGGACAACAAGGACAACAGGACAACAAGGACTTGGAAACAAAGACCTCTTGAACCCTGTAGAAAGAAGAGCACTCCACAAATCTGTTCAAACCTCTCCATATCTATTGAACTTGCAAACAGATTGAGTTGTTCAACATTCAGAATTTCCAGTTTACAAGAAACATTGACATTTCAAAAGATATTTTCATTCTAAATTGACCCAAAGACCAATTTTTTAACTTTCTTGTAAAGCAAAATTCTGTTTTGAATTAAAAACATCATGTGGTATCTTATTTCTTTCTTTTATTCTTTTTATATCATTTTTGTGAAATGTCAATAGTTCTGCTACGTTAACGTGTGAAACATTATGACACAAATAGGAAACATTTTAAGTTATAGTCTATCTCTGCTGCTCGCTGCAATGTAACATAAAGATACCCATGTTAAGTTTAAATTGGGGTTTTCAAAGGGTATGGCCTGTGGAGCCACATCATTCAGCCTCTGGTGCTGGCCCCATGCTGGGCCAGTCTGGGAGCCCCCTGCATGCCAGATCCAGGGCCTATGGCACCTGCTCTGTGTGTCTAGGGTAGGCAGCATGTGCAGCACAGGTCTGAAAGTGGGGACCCCAATTCAAAGCTAACATTGTACTGCAGGACCAGATGAATTTGACATCCCAGCTTTAAATGAACTAGATTAGGTACACAAAGCAGTCTATCCTTGAAAGTACTTCATACGGCTACTTTACCCTACCAAGAAGCAGGCTGAAGGCAGGGTAGAGGTGCACCTTATAAACTCATTGAATCAGAGATGGAACAGCTCACTTCATCAGATAATCTCTCTACCAAAAAGCAGAGTAAACTAGCACGAAGAGGTCTCTGCTGCTGAGAGTTTCAGTACACAAGCAAACATGTCAAATACAGGTTTCCCTCAATTTATGTGGGTTCAATTCATGCAAATTCACTCTTATGCGATGACCCTTTTTATACCCAAAATTTGTTATATGCGACGTAAATTCGCTGTTATGTGATCGGCATAGGCGTGCTCCCCCTTCCCCCAAGTAGGTAAGTCTGTGAGTTTGTGAGGGGAGGGGTAAGGGTAGGGGAAAGAGCTGTGCGGCTGGGACCCCACTCACTGCAGCTACTCTGGGAGCAGCTAACGCCAGTGACTTGGAACTGCTGGGCTGTGCCATGCCCCGAGCCCCCCCAGGGCTCTGCTTCCCCCAGGACACCATGCCATGAACCCCCCAGCACAGAGTAGCCCAGTGGCTGCAAGCACGTGGCAGCTGCAAGCAGGCGGCGGTTGCCGCTGCCAGGGCTACAGCAGGGCTTGGCAGCTACCTGCAGTGGGACAAGAGCAGGCTGGGGCTCGTGGCTGCTGTAGGCTGGGGCCAGCAGGGGCACCAGGCACTTCCCAGCACTCAGGGTGGGCTGCAGTGATAGAAGGGGGCTGCTGCCACGCCAAAATTCACCGTAGCTTCCTGCAACCTGCCGCCCCAGCACCGCTGCCAAGCGCTGGGAAGAGTCTGGTGCTGCTGCTGGCCCCAGCCCACAGTGGCTGCTAGCCCCAGTCTGCTCTCATCCCACTGCAGGCTGCTGCCCACCACTGCTGCAGCCCTGGGAGCAGTGGACACCGCCTACTTGCAGCTGCTGGGCTGCACTATGCCGGGGAATTCGGGGCACGGTGCAGCCCAGTGGCTGCAGGCAGCTGGCACCAGGGGCTGTGGTGAGTGGGGAGAAGTGTGATAAGTGGGGGTGCTGCCCACTCTGAGTGCTGCGAAGAGCCCGGTGCTGCCCCTGTTACTGCCCTGGGAGTGGCAGACACTGACTGCTTGCAGCCACTGGGCTGCACCGCACCCATCTCCCCACCCCTTCCCTAGCCCCAGCCTCCCTCCCTCCCTCACTGCTCTGTAAACGCATTGATATCTGTTTATTGTAAACTGGGTTCGCTTTATGTGAATTCAATTTATGTGCCATTCCCTAGGAATGTATCTACTGCATAAATAGAGGGAAACCTTTACATTGGTTGCCTGTATTCTATCATATAGGGAACATATACCCCAAGAAAAGAAGATGAGTTATTTCAAATGGCATCATGTGACAGCTGTCCTGAATTATTTTAAAGTTTAAAAAATGGAACATTTTATCTGTAGATTATTCCTTATTATGACATGTTGGTAGTTGTGTATTACAGTTTATTATCCCCTACCATTGGTTGACTTTCCATGAAATAATGTAAAGATGAAAAAAAATCCCAAACTAAAATCTGCATACATTTTTTTTTGCAAAATGCAAAAAAACCCCTATTTTTTTCCTGCAGGAAATTAAACTAAAGTCATTAGGATTTCCCCTAAAGTTTAGTTTTGCCAAAACAGCTTTTTCCTAGTTAGCACAACAAACAAGTGCTGATTGTGCTGATAGTGAGGTTTTGATGAAGTGGAAAGATACCTTTTCCTAGCTAGAATGATTTCACCAACTCATTACAGGTAGGCCACTAAATACCTTTCAGAGGGCAATGACTTATCTTCAATATTGACTGGGATCAGATTAAAACAAGTGACTAGAGTTAAATTATTTTGTACCCCATTACCACTCCCTTGAGTTCTGCCATTCATTTCCATATATTCTTGTGCATTCTTTAAATCCACTTCATCCTAGAGGTCACATGCTGCATATCACTTTGTACAATTAGTATTACACATCTGGGGAACTTTGTAGAGATTTCCAAAATTTTGATTGAAGGTTCTCTTACTGAGTGAAATACATTGAAGTTATATGTGGGCCTTGTTTTGGGGTTCTGAATAAGTGTTTCTTTCATTCTGGGAGATGCATAAGAATGACCTGTTATAACATCATATTTTATGACCCTGTCAACCACTAGGTAGGTTAATGTAAGGGGGATTTTACTGTTGTGGAGCAACATATTAAACAGTTACAAACTAGTTTCAAAACAAATCTTTAAATCATATGCAAATGTTCTGATTATATGTTTATAAAATGTTTCCTTTGGTTACACTATGTTAATGACATTGCTTAATTATGACATAAGCAATACAATAAATTATCTTATTAGAAGATGATAAAAATAAGACTGTTATCTGACTGCAAGGCTCTGAAGTTTCCATTTTGGTAAGCAAAGATTAATTGTGCTCTATTTACACCTTTCATTGATAACCAACACCATAAAACTGTACAAACTGCAATTTGTTTTTATTTCCCACAATTCCTTTAGTTTGTAAGGGATGTTCCTCAATTAGTTGTGCTGTGTTTCCTCTTGCTTGCTAAGCACTTTTGGTCAAACAAGGAATGGCAGAGTTCCACAATTAGATCAAAAGATCAATCCTAATGTACCATTTTCTCCTCACCCTCCTGCTTTAATAAAGTGGCTGCAGTTCTCCAGGGGACAACTCAAAATCCTAGTACTGATATTTCTAAATTAGCTGACTCTGTGACCTTGCTGGTAATTGCGTTAGTTTATCAATGTTCAACACAATTTATTACTCTCCAATATGTACCAAAGTGTTTATCTCTCAACACTAACAATATTAAAAAATCTAAACTATCTCTATTCAATAAGGAAAATGCATAATAAAGTGGAAAATGCCACACAGTAGGTAATCACATTAGTCTAGTAACTAGTCATAAGTAGGATGAGGAAAGACCATGTATATTGTATTATTTTAGGACACTTTTTTTGACTCTCCAAACAGATAACTCAAGTAAAAAACAATATATGAGCTACAGAATTTATACATCACTAAACGTATTACCCACATTCCAGTGAGAAAAATGAAGTCTGATAAAGCCTTATCTAAGCATTTAAAAGTCATTTGGACACATTGATCAAAACTTACTCTGAAATTAAACATATTAAATTTAGATGGAGAAAAAAGGCATTAAGCTGATGGAACCCAATTTTTGTATGAAGCAAACAAATGGCATCAATTCACCAACCTTCTCATCTTGATCACATTGCTATGCATTATTTAAAATATGCACTTGATTTGGGTAGTTAATAAGCTGTCTGTAAACTCAGTGTAAATTTGATTGTGGGCAGTGCTCTGTTAGTTTCTGCAAAAGGATTATTGATTTTTTTTCCCTTCTATATGTACTGAGTTTGTGCCATGGCTCAACCACTTATGAATCAGTGTAACAATCTGAGGAGATCAGAACTGTAAAAAGAAGGAGCATGTGGAATATATAGAATACTTTTAATGACCTCATTTACTTAGAGCTCTCTGAAATGCAACAACTTTGGTTCACCAGCTCCATGGAAATTAGATTTCAGTTTATGTTCAGTTTACAACAACTCTATGTAACTTTTGGTTCCAAATGAACCTCAAAACAAAATGATGGAAACAGCCAAGTTTGACCTGAATATAATATAAAATTAAGAAAAAAAATCTAGCGTCTATTTGGCTTTCATCATTTGGAATGGTGAAGCATGTTTTATGTATGCTGAAAACTTAGCAAGCTTTGGGCCTTTGGAAAAGATTGACAAAACCCCCAGTGACTAACTGGGTTAGTATTTTGTTCTTTTGCTATTGCCATTGTTGCTTATAATGGGACTTTATGCTGGAGGACTTTGACTCTAAAAGCTTTTAAGTGCATGTTGAAAAGCTGTGTAGGTAGCTAGCTAGCACATTGTCTTATTTTTTAAGTAATAAACATATGATTTCTATGATTAATAAAATGCTCACATATTTTAAATACTTCAATCATTAAATTAAAATCATTTAAAATTTTAAAATGTTATGTTAATGTTTCAATTTGTAATTATTCCCAATGCAGGGAATTTGTGTATGATTATGGTTAAATAATATATATGTATATGTGTATTGCATGCATGCACACATGTATATTACATATATATAGAATATATAAGTATCTCAATACTTTGAAACCTCACAGTGACAACAGATAGATAGAAAAGCGGGAGTGGAAGAAACAGCATGTCGCAGACTGAACCAAAAATCCAGAGCCACCCACCCCACATGGAAACATGTTCGAGTTGCAGCAGAACCTGTCGATCCCAGATTGGCTTTGTAAGCCATGTTCAAACCCATGGATAAGGTAATCATGGAGGACAATCATACTTGACTGCAAGGGATTGCCAGCGATGATGACAAGAATATACATACTACATATATATACATATACACAAACCTATATATAGTAATGCAAAAATATATTATACATATGTTGTTTATAATAATATGAAAATAACATATACTATAGATTGTAATGCATAGAGTAATTATCCATGGAAATTATATTCTACCACGTGATATTTATTAGGGCTGTGCAAAGTGGCAGTATTCCATTTCGACCAGCGTTTCGACCTTTTGACAGAACAGTGTTCCGTTTCAAATTTTGTTTCGATTCAAAACAGTTGTTCCATTCTGTTCCGTTGAAATGTTTTGCTGTTCCAACCCTGTTTCAACGTTTCGCCCATAGGATATAATGGGGAAGGTTGAAACAGCCTATAACTTTGTCATTTATGACTTGATTTGGATGAAACTTGCAGGAATGGTAGCCCCTTCTAAGGGAATAAAGCCTACCAAGTGTCAAGAAGATAGGGCAGAGAAACTGCACCCCAAAATCTTGAAAGCAAAACTCATGTCACATATATGTTAAGCCACAGTGGGGTCAAAACTGCAAGCATGCTAGCCCCTGCAGAGGCCATAAAGCCTGCCAAGTTTCAAGGAGAGAGGTGTAGGGGCTTGGGGGAAACTGTACCTCAAGCTGCAGACAAGCAAAGCTTATGGCATGGGTGACAGTGTGTGTGTGTTAAGGCACAGCAGGTTGAATGCTGCAGACCTGCTAGCCCCTACAGAGGCCACGAAGCCTGCCAGCTGTCAAGGAGATAGGTGCAGGGGGGTTCTGGGGCCCTGTACCCCTAGCTGCTGACAGGCAAAACTCATAACATGGGTGCTTGTGCAACTGACTGTCTGCCTTGGGGTGGGGGGGGGGGGGGGTGTGAAAACTGCAGGCTTGCTAGGCCCTGCTGTGGCCACTATGTTGACTACAAAGGAACAACTCACAGGATCATCATAAAATTCTAGTTTATTAGACGGATGCAAAAGTCAGATCATAAACTTTGGGGCTGATCCCCTCAAACACACACACATTCATGCACACACACGCACACACTCACAGTAGCTAGCTATGAATACTAAGCACCGGTATCAAGTTATCCTTATTCCCAAGCATTGGAGTCTGCTGTCAATGGCCAGTCAAGGCTTCTTTCAGTGCGTCGTGAGGTGGACCACTGGCTGGGCCTCTGGCTGGACAGGCACGGTGCTGGTCAGGTCAAAGAGCGCACCATTGGGGGTCATTCTTCATTGCCTTTTATCCCTCTCTGGCAGACTTTGGTGACACCCCAATTCTCAGGTTTATCCAATCCAGGGGTTGTTGACTTGCCTCGTTTTGTTTCGAGCCTGTTTCGACCATATCTGTGTCATTTTGTTTTTGTTGTTTCGACCTCAAAACCAGTCAAAACAGCATTGAAAGAAAACTGGCAGTGAATTTTCACACTGCCCTAATATTTATATGCACATGAATCCCTTTCCTGTTGAATTTTATGAAATTTATATTTTACAGTTATTTCTTAAAAGTCCTTGGCATTGTAATTCTGAAGTTCAGATTCTTATAACAATATTGACATTATAATAATCACGTTGCCATTTACAAATTTTCTTTTTCTTTTCTGCAACATCTCAAAGAGAGAACAATATCATAAGGATTCTATATGGGTGTACTTTCCCTTTGTGGATTTCATACTACCAGCACAGAGAAATTTAAAGCCAATACCAAACCAATTTTCTTTCAAATGTTTTAATTGTAATTTATGAATTATTTTGACTTGAATAATAATGGTTGTGTAAGTGCTCACCAGTGTGCATTTTGCATTTTTGATGCTAAACTATATGGCTAAGTACAGACAGTCAAAAAGCCTCAGGTTGAATTGACTCAATCTTTGCAGGTTAGTCTAAGCTGGGTAGATTGAACCAATAAACAAGTAAACAGACATTCACTTTTGATTCTGGAAATGCAGCCACATGCCTGCAGTGGCCCAAGCCAGAAACTGTGGGGGCGGGGGAGCACTAGATCACACCTCCCTGCTCAGCTGGAGCAGATAGTTTGGGCCAAGGCTATCCCAGCCACACTAAAAAGTAGAGTTTGTGGAGGAGGTGCAAAGCACTCTAGGATGCTGGTGGACTATGAGTTGACTTGAATCTGGAGGGGATCTGAACAGAATAATCAGTCAATAAATAGATTTAACTTAAATCAGTTAAGTCTGATACTACATCTATCCAGGTTTATCTTAAACCAGTTTCAGCCATTTTGAGAGCAGTTTATGTACACTGAACTTCTTTTGTATTACAGATTTGAACCAGTTTCCAATCACTTATACTGGTTCATGTGTAATTTCTGTCCCTAGGCTATAGGTCCATAATAGTTAGCCCAGTTAAACCATTATAAGGCATTGAAACAAGTGTCAGACACTAGAACATCTCCTACCTGGGCAAAAATGGGGAATCTCACCATTTAGAAAGTTATTTAGCCTCTGATTTCTTGCTTCATATATTTATATGGATACCAGTTTAAATACATTTATCCATTCTCAGAAATGGATTTGAGTGGAACATTCAGGTGCATCTGCTCATTCTTTGTCCTTTCATTTATTTGTTCTATCTTACGGGGAAGAAAGCATGCATCACTCTTCAAATTAAAACAAAATATTGAATATGCCTTTATTGAATTTATCATAAAGAGCAAATTATGATGGACAGTGGAAAACATAGGTATATGAAGAGAAAAAAACATTTCAGTGATTGTACACAACTAGAAAAACCTTTTTTTTAGCTCCCCATTGATCACTGGCTATATTGTTATGAGGTACAGACATGAGCAGATTTGTGCTTTCAAACATAGCAAGAGGTAACCTTTCCTTAGCTTCTGGAGTCCAGTGAATAATTACTTTAATTAAGAGGAACAAGAGGTCATTGAATATTTCATGCTTTATATTCAGTATCTGACAAATTTATGTAACGCATACTTATGCTTATGCCAGTTCCTATTTTTTTTCTTTTTACAAAATATCCTTCTTTTTCTCCCTCTCCCTTTCTCCCTTTTTGCTCTCTCTCTTGACTTTTAACAAAAAACAGTCACTATAAACTAAAAAAATAACTCATATAATTCTGTTTGGTTGCAGCTGATATGCATTTTTTACTTCCTTACAACATCCTAAAATAATTTTGTTTTGTCTTATATAATCTTAAAATTTGCTTTAATACGACATTTTTCACAAATTATTTTTAAAAAGTGATATATTTATATTAATCTTGATTTTAACATTTTGTTTACTTACAAGATATCTCTCATTATTTAGATAGGAGAAGACATACATATTAGGGAAATCTTTATTCTTTCCTAAACAATCCCCCCTCATAGCAATTGTAGTAAATTACTTCTGTATGTAATATTCTCAAAAGGTCACAGTAGAACAAATGCTTCTCACCCTAGAATTGGGAATTATTTGGTAATAACATTTATTGAACCAACTGGGCAGGTAGGAGATATCCTGAACAAGCTTTTGGGCATGAAAACCTGAGGTCAGACTCAAGGGAGGGCACTGTCTAGATGGAAACTTGTCTAACATCTCTCTAATCTGTCTAGTTAGTTCAATACACATTATTACCACAGAAATCCTGCTTTCAGTTATTTCCTGGACACTCATGGATACAACACTATGGGCTATCCCATCCCAGAACCATGGAACTTCCTGGGCATTGTGAAAATGTATTTTCATTGTGAGCAATGAGAGAGCTGTTTCCAGAAGGTTTGTGCATAACATATATTTTAAAATAATAAAGTATTTTGTAAATAATATGGCTGTAAAAATAATATGCTCCCCTGCAGCCCATGTTTCCCTATGCTGATATGGAAGCTGAGATTGGGTGTGATGAGTTGATCCATGACTACCATATACATCTATTAGATTTTTTTCTATTGCCCCTGAAAGGAGTCCTGCTGGGTAGAAACCCCTGAAAAATGGCTTCATGGAGCAGGAGGTGCTTTTCTTTAGGTCTCTGTAGAATTCCTCTTTTCTTGTGCCATTAAGGAACAGGATTTATTTTACTGTCAATGGATAGCAAAAGTTAGGTCACACAGCAATGAAATAGAAAGGCAATGCTACTGTTGATTTAAAATTTGAAAGAGCCGTTGTGTTTTTTTGTTTCACATTGAATTGAGAAGATCAAAGGTATGAGAGGTGCTGTGCTGAGCACCACATCTCAGTCTGGCCCTTTTAATGCAAGCTTTAGACCTGGTGCTCAGTATCTCTTGAACTTCAGGTCAGGCTCCATCAGGCCTTGATGGTGGAAAATGTTAACCCATTAGAGATTTCTTAGGAGATGTAACTGGCTAAAATAAGATGACACTACATCAAGCATTTTGCAAACAAATTGAAATTTAGAAGATACCTTCTATACATTTTCTTTTAGTATTTTCTTCCTGTAAAACCAAAACTAGTAAGGATGGAGCTGTTATCAAAGTAAACACTTCATGCTGCTGCTGCTGCTGCTGCTTGTGCCTCTACACCTTATCTGACCATTTTCTTACACATGCTTGTGATTGTTTATTGTACTTTGCAAGATCTTTCATTGTACATTTATCAGTGGGCATTGCAGAAGGTGTTGCATAGTCTAAAGCTCTGTGCTGCAATCACAGGAGGTTGAACCAATGATATAGCCACAGTTTATTAGTTCCTTGGAGTGTCCGACTCCAGTATGTAGGTGTTTGAGACATCGCCACCTTTGCCATGATTCCTTAGACCCTGGTGATAAGGACTCGGTCACTGGAAAATCCATTTTTTCAATCAGGTATTTTCTTCAGCCTCTTGTTCTACATCTGAAGTCATGTTTCCTTGGGAGTGGCATTGAGAGGCTGGGTACAGGTAAGGAAGCTCCTGTGTGACTTCAGACATTTGTGTGCTGTGGGTCATACAGCACCTGTCTCAGATCTTTAGTTTGTCTTGATCGTTCTATCCATCTGGCCACTGTTCTTCTGATGTCAGGCAGAGTGATGCCAGCCAGCAGGTACAGCAATGGAGTACTGACAGGGTGGGGGGTGTGTGTGCAAATGCAGGCATTGGCCCTTGCATGCCAGAGACCTATGGGGCATCACTGAGGTACACGCTTTTTAAGCCAGTAGGCTTCAGACATCTTGCAATGCATCGGATACTCCAAACTGTGATTTTGACTTCATGCTTAGTTTTTCTTATTATATTCTTTATTTATATTTAAGTAACATCTCACCCACCCCAGCCATGAAATAGCACTATGTCATGCTAGATGCTAGAAATGGGAAAAAATATGTTCCCTGCCCCAAAAAGCTTACAGTTAAAGGAACAAAGCCAGTACTTGACACACTGTAGGTCAATACCCAATTTAACTTTAAATAACATACCCTGAGAACCTTATATTCATTCAAATATTAATTTCTAAGTGAACTCTGCACACTGGCTCAAAATAACCTCAGAAAAAATTGAGTTTTAAATGTAGAAGTGGCAGAATCCAAACGAGGAGCTATTAGGCCACCTGAACCTATGAGGGTCAGCTGCCTCTCCAGAATGCTGAAAGGGCTGTGGACATGTCTTCTGAAGACCTGGGTTTAGCAAGAACTGCAAAACCATTTGAAACACATCAAGAATTGTTTTGTCTAATTCAGACTAATTTAATGTGCCATGGTCTACATACATCATGGTCTACATGCATGCTGCAATTAGTGCACAGTAGATTAATTTATTTCAGCATAGCATAGTCCTGTCAGACACAGGTACTATTGAATGCCACAGTAAATTATGGCATTTAAACACACATGTAGACAATGGCATGGGGATAAGTTTACTCGCGCTCAAATTGAGTTGGACTGTATTCAGTCACATTAATTGCATGGGTAGATGCATCCAGAGTAAAATAAAAAATCTAAAGACAGTACTTCAAGTCCAACCTAATAGTTTCAGCCAAATTATCTTCATCTGGTTCATAAACTCTCTAGGTAAGAAGCTTTATTTCATCATGTTCTGTATCAGAAGGTATGTATCTAGCTTCTAATCACCATGCAGCCTGGTTTTTTCTGATTTAAAAAAAATCCCCAATTTTTGGATTACAAAAGTAACCCAAAATCCACATTTTTCTGTGATTAAAATGAAATACCACTAATATTTGTGTGGATTTTTATCAGAGGAAACCAGGATCCCTGCTAATCACTGAGGTATCCTAAATCCAAACCACCCAGAGGCTTGAATATTGGCACTAAGGCCAGATCTTCATCCTAAAATGAAGGAGGAATAAGTGCTTTTTTCAAGTGCTTGGCCAACACAGCTCTCTTCATCCTTAAGAGAGCCAGTCCCATTGTTTTTCAGGAGCAGAGCTGTCAAGACTTGCAAGAGGGCAGTCTTTTAGGTATCCTAAATAAACGGTTGTTTAGGGACAAATGGTATGTGTTTAATTTATCTTAATTAAAGCTAGGAAAATCAAGATTAAAGAAGCAAGTTTTGAATTTGGATTAGAATGGTCATTATGGTCACAGTTAGATCCTGCTAGAATAAATACTACTGTGTTGGCCAAGCACTTGAAAAATCACTTCTTCCTCTTTCATCCTTGAGAGAGCCAGATCCATTGTTTTTCAGGAGCAGAACTGTCAAGACTTGCAAGGGGGGCAGTCTTTTAGGTATCCTAAATCCAAACCACCCAGAAGCTTGAATATTGGCACTAAGGCCAGATCCAGTTTGATCTCAGATGTGCTTACAATTAGATGACTCAGCTCCTAAAATCTATGTCCCTCAGCCTAGGAGCATGATCCAATTTGATTAGGGTTAGGTAGTAGGACCACTGACAGTCAGTGATGGGACAAAAATTATTTTGAAAAGCAATCCAATTTGACTAACTATAAGCACATAGGTGCTGTACACAAAGAAAGGGGAGATATAGGTGACCACACAGGAGATTCAGAAAGCCTAAAAATATCCAATGAAAAATACTGTTCAAAGGACTGTGGCACTTCCCACCCCTCATATTGAAGCTAGATAACTGGGCGACCATGAGCACAAGTCATTAGATTAAAATGAGAACAAGTAAAAGGGCATGACTGTAGTTTATATCTTAGTTGGAGAGAGTCCTGTGTTCTAGTCCCTGGATTTAATTATTTTACATTAGACAGTCTTTAATTAAGGAAAAAAATAACTTTGGGAGCAAGTACTGAAGCCAAGGACTATTCTACAGCCTGGTGGTTAAAGCAGTTTCTTCTGAAGTGGACTATATGCGGATATAGAAGCTAAATCTCCTATTTCTTGGGTCAGTGTTTTAAACCCCAAGCTATTATTCAGAAGGTAGGTATCACCACCACAACTGTTGTCATAGGGCGTGTGTGGAAGCTGGCTGGTGGCAGCCTGGCTTGATGGCTTGAGCCAGATGGCTCAGGCCTGTTGGTGGGGGCATTTCCCTTCCCCACCAATCAGGGGAAGGCAGGAGGAAGGCTTGCCCCACCCTTACCTGGGGGCAAGCTGAAGAAGAGGACCTGAGGGGGTACAAACCGCTCAGACTTTCCCATTGGTCTGTTTCTAATTTGGGAGGGGAGCCTCCAGAAGGGATAAAAGCCTGCATGCCCAGCACACAAGTGGCTTTGATGAGGGATAATGAAGGTGGGGCTGCAGAAGAACTGGTAGAGCTGACCAGTGAGGTGGAGCAGTTGCCCCAGAAGTGTGCTAAAGACATCTTCACCAAGTGGGAAGCAGCAGGAAGCTGCATCCCAGCCCCCACCATGGAAAGAGCTGCAGTGTCAGTGCACGGGTCGGTGCACAGAGGGTCCGGAGAGTGGATGGAACCTTGGTGGCAGCACAAGGCAGTGTGGGCCAATCCTGCATGAGGCAGGAGCCCTCAGTGCACAGAGTGTTACACAGGGCTAGTAGAGCTGATGGGACCCTGTGGCTGCACAAGGTAGCATGGGCCCCCATCTCTGCATGAGGCAGGTGCCCCTTCAGTGCACAGGGCAGTGCATAGGGCTAAGACAGGGCTGACAGGCCTGGTGGCTGCATGAGGCAGCTTGGGCCTTCCTGCAGCAAGCAGCAACTGGACAGGTTGACCATCCTAGGAAGAAAGGAAGCTCCACAGAGAGAGACAAGCCTAGACCACCAAAACTGCTGGGAGTTGTGAGTCACCGCTGAAGGGGATTGCAGTTCCCAAGGCGGGAAGAGAAGGGGATTTCCACAGGGGAGGAGAGGTCCTTCTCCATTTGGGTCATTAAAGGGAAGCCCCATGACGAGGAAGGGGGAAAACCCTCTTTGTGTGGAGAAAGGAGCTAAGGGCCCCATTTGTTAAGGGTCACTTCATGTTTATGAGGCCCCCTCCTAGTCGTGTGACTTAAGGGAGGGTGATGGTAATTTCTTAAGGTAATGGGTTCTTTTCTCTGGTATAATTTCTTTTTTGGGCACAGTTGCTGTGCCATTGTTGTGTTCTGGTTCCTTGTATTGTTGGGATTTTCACTATAAACTTGCATCCTCATTGTTGTATTATGAGAGGATTGTAAGCTGCTTTATTTAGCCTGCTAGTAGGGCCTGCTAGCGCAACCCTGACTCAATACCTGAATTTATTGTATTGGTTATCTTTATGCACCATATCTTATTTGATGTAATCTCACTTATGTATGTTCAGTTATTATTCCTTCACTTCCAGGTCTTCATTTGTTGATTTAAACTCTAACATGTTTTATCATTGAGTGTTCTCTTGTCTGTCACCTGGAGGGCCCTGTTGAGGGCAAGGGCTGCACACCAACCAGAAGGCCAAAGAGGGTCAAGGCCTGTGCTAATATAATGCCCTTGTCTGTCATATCTGGCTGAGTTTGCCTGGGTTTATGGTTAATAAGGGTTATTGTCTTTGTAAACCTATATTTGTAAACTTAAATATATCTATATCTATATACACGTTTTATATTATATTGTACAATTAAACCTGTAAATAGTTAAGAATCACTGGGTGTCCCTGGTCTCTGCTCTGTTCTATAGGGAAAGGACATGAGCTGGCCTGAACTTAGGCAGTCAAACTCCCACAGCATACACACACCCACTAACATCCCTTCAATTGAAGAGAGGGTACCAGCTGTGTACCACCTAGGCTGCACATGGATCAGTGGCTTAAAGTTGCAGCAAAGTAAGTTTAGATTGGATATCAGGAAAAACTTCTTCACTGTTAGAACAGTAAGGCAGTGGAATAGACTGCCTAGGGAGGTTGTGGACTCTCCATCACTGGTGGTGTTCAAAAATAGGGCAGCCATTGGTAGGGAATGATCTAGTTATAGCTGAGTGTTTTTAAGCCTCCCTCAGAGGCATTGGGTCTTGGCTGCAGCCAAAGCTGGGGATGTTGACTGGAGTGGTCTGGTGCTCCTGCTAGGACCAAAGCTGGAGGTTCTTGGCTAGATGTCTTGCCCCTCTGCTCAGGATCAGACTGATTGACATATTTGGGGTCAGGAAGGAATTTTACCCCATGGTAAAATTGGTATGGACAGTGGGGGGGGGGGGGGGGGGGGGGGGCATTCCTTCCTCTGTCGCAGGGGGCATAGCCTTCTACTTGGGATCTCTTGAGCATATATTGACAACCTTTTATAGAAGCAGAATATTGGCTGCCCTGGTTCTCCTTCCTTACCTGTAACATGTTAGGGTGTTACATCTATGTTGTGTCAGGATTTACAGTAATCTTATGTAGAGTTGAGATTTGTATTGGATCGTTCGGATAGGGATGATCTTGCCTCAGGCAAGAGGTGGGACTAGATGCCTTCTGAAAGTCCCTTTCAGCCTTACATTTCTATGATTCTTTGATTATTTATAGCTGAGTTTAGTTATGATGTTGTTAGGTATGCTTCAGGTACACTCTATGGACTAGGTCATTCAGGGGACTTAGCTACTACTCCCTTTGGTTATTCGTTCAGACCACAGAAATAGAAAAAAACCCCAGAATATTAATTGTTTTCCTAACTCCTGGTATTCAATGTCTGGATTCAAACTCCTGCTTTTTATACTTCCATGAAGGAGATCACATCTTTATCATAGGTATCTTTATAGGGTCTGAGTAATTCATTTATACTAGTTGTTTGCAAACTGATAAAGTGAGCTCTTGCTCATGAAAGATTACACATCTCTGATTCAGTTAGTCTATAAGTTGCATCCCTACGCTTCCTGCTGCCTAACTTCAGACTAACATGATTAAGTACCTCTCTCTTTTTCAATATGTAATATAAGGGTTTGCCCAGTGTTCTACAGTGACATCTTTACCACTGGAATTATCTTACCTGGTCCTTAATGTTTTATACCTTGCTGGTAAAGTTGTCCAAAACATTGAACATTTGATCGAATTTGTTCATATTCAAGTGAGTGAGTTCTACAGTTGGCTCCAAAGGGGGCAAAGCTGAGGCCAAAGTTAAGTGCTTTTGAAAATCCCACACAATGTGCAAAGAAACTAAACTTTCTTGATTGTCTGCTATGAATATGATCTTGATTTCCTTTAATATTTCTTCTTCTTCCCTTAGGAAAAGGCTATCTACCATCCTTAGTAAACATTAAAGCAAAAGCTCTTTAAAAATAATAATGACCATGTCTTTTTGCTACTACTTCAGTCTATAAATTACCTCTGCTATCTCTTAAAAGCTGTATTGTCTCATAATTTTCTTCCATGCTGTCATTTTATTTTGTTGCTCCCCTGAGTGCATAAGGATATATATTGATATAATGAACTTCTCACTGTAGAGTGCTTACTAGTGATGTATTTGGAAATAAAACCTATATTCAACCATGATGAATCAAATATTTAAAAAACATTCCTTAAGCAAAGAAACAAATATAGAGGAAAACTCACTGCTGGCCTCAAGTATCTATTGACTGAATCTAGCCATCTAACTTTCATTTCAGTCCCAGTTTTTGCTACCAAGGGTTCACAACCTGAGCAATGTTTATTAAGGTTTTTGTAATATGAAGATGGAAGGTCAAAGATCACAAACCATAACAAATAATATTAGATAAAATATTAGCACTACCAGAAATATACTCAGAATCCTCCTGACTTAAGAGAATCATGGTATGTAAACAATGAGAAGCATGTTACTTGCTTTAAAAAAAAAAGTGATTAAAGGTACAATGTAAAACATAAAGAACATGGCCAAATTTACTACACGAGTGGATTTATCTGTAATAAAGGGCTGCCAACTGTACACAAACTTATGGACAGTCTGTAAAAAATGTGGTCAAAATGCTTGTCGGTAAAGTCTGTAAAAGAATGGAGCTAAAGTAAGAAATGGTGAGTTTGATGGACAGATGGAGCAGAACAGCATCACTTGGTGTCTGAGTGGGAGCACAGCACCTTGCAGGGAACTGTTTTCAGGGCTTTGTGGCTTACCCATATTCCCTTCTCCCTTCCCAGCCATGTGCTGCTTCTGCGATTCCTTTGCCATCCCCTGCCTCTATGAGATGCTTACCTTGAAGGTGCGAGGAGAGGGCTGGTTTGGCCAGGATGGAGCTGTGGGGCTTGGAAGGAGAGAAGCAGCAGTTGGGAGTCCTTGCTAGATGGGGGTGTAGGACTGGCAGGTGTAAGGCTGGGGGAGGCTGGCTGAAGGGTATGGTCAGGCATATCAGATTGTGGGGTGATTTAGGATCCCTTGGGGTGGGTGCAGCATGATGCAAAACAATTGCTGCAGTCAACCAGGGTTGCCAATAGGGCTGTAAAACATTTCAAAGAGTGTTTCATTTTGAAGATGTTTCGAAGCATTTTGAACTCGAAACAGTGAACCAAAATCAAACAAAAGGCTTCAAAACAGCTTCAAAATGAAATGAGGGCACTCAAAATGTTTCAAAAGTTTTGAAATGTTTTGAGTTTTGAAGCAGCCCAGTGGAGGGAGGTGGGGGAGAGCCAGGGCTGCACTCCGGGCAGCTCTGCCAGCCCAACGGAGCTCAGCCCGGTGGGGGGTGAGCCAGTGGCCAAGTGCAGCCAGTGGCTCTCCCCTGCCTCCCACCATCAGACTCAGCTCCGTGGGGCTACAGAGCCTCCTGCTGCTGGGCTGTGCTCACTAGGGCTGCACTCAGAGTCACGCTGCCACTGGCTCTCTCACCACCTCCCGCCACTGGGCTGAGCTCCCTGGGCCTGGTGGAGTCACTTGGAGCTCAGCCCTAATGAACACGGCCCAGCAGCTGGAGGCTGTGCAGCTCCATGGAACTGAGCCTGGTGGCAGGAGGCCGGGGAGAGCCACTGGCCAGGGCTGCACTCAGAGCAGGGCTGTGCTCTGAGTGGCTCCGCCACTGGCTCTCTGCCACCTCCCACCATCTCCCGTCACCAGGCTCAGCATAAAATGATTCTATGGATGATGGTCCACTTCCTATTTCAATTAATATTTAAGTATTTTATACAAAGTGGGAATGCTTCCACATAAATAAATTGAGAGAATTCCACTTGACAATACCCTATCACTCAGGGGTTAGAGTACTCTTCTAGGGGGTTGGGGAATCTGGTTTCAGACCAGGGAGAGAAACGATTCAAGTCTGGTTGTCCCATATCCCAGACAAGTGCTTTAAACATTGGACCATCAGGTACAGCAAATGCAGTGAAGGGGGTAGGTACCATTTCCTCTTTGTTTTGTTCCAGGAAAGGATTGACCTTAAATCCAAGAGAGGATTTAAAGGTGTAAATAGTGAGAGAAACATCTCCCTCCAGCTTGGAGTTAGGCCTCTTTTTTCCTGATCTATCTTGTCTCCTTGGCATTTCCCATTTATGTAGCTCCTCACTCAGTGCCCTGGCTTCAGGAGGTCCCATTGTTTGGTGCCTAACTCCTCCTATTCCTTGTATTAGGAGCTTAGAGGCATTATGAAAATAAATATATTAATATTAGTGTAATGCTTGGATACCATACTGATGAGCACCATAGACAAGTTCACAGGAAGATTAATAATTCCATTTTCAGAATGTGTTAGAAATGGAGAGAATAGGTATTTGAATTCTTTCCCCCAAACACATTTCTTATTCCCAATATTAAATAATAAAAATGTTTTCAATCAGATGTAGTATCTTCATCAAAAGCATCGTGTATACTGTTATTTATTATTACTGTGGGCTGTTAAGTATTTTCTCCATTCCACCCCAGAAGAAGATGCATTTCATTACTAAATAGCTACCTAAGACGGGTGCGAGTAAAGCTTAATTACTATTTATGCTTGTTTTTTGATATCGTTGGGTAAACCTGCCAGAGGTGTGTACAGCATTATTGTGATTTAAAAATTCCTGAGCTGAATGTTTGTTGAAGTGTGTTGAGATGGAGGAAGAAAAGATAAAAACAAACTAAGCAAGCAGAGTTAGACCTTTAAAAACAGTTTCAATGCAAATGAGGAGAAGCTACAATAGCAAATCAGCAGATTGTATAACAGTACAACTGCAAATGGTTTTCAGCAAAAGCATTTCATGCTATGCTACTGTAGCATGATAATTCTTATCCTATGGTTTTATTGCTAATTTTTGTGATCTTATTGCATGCATACATATGTAGACATACAGGAGGCTCTTATGTAATGATACTAATGGTAGCAATAATAAATACTTGTTCAACAGCATGTAAGTGTGGCAAGAATGAGGATTTTACATAAAAATGTATAGTGTCGGCTAAAACATATTCATTTGTTTGGAGCATTTTTGCTCTTGAGGTCTTTTTTTATTATTATTATTTCTAGCCCTTACTAGACTTCATTCTTTTGGATAAAAACATGCATATCAGCTTTGCAGTTTGATTGCCTTATGGGCATAAAGCTTTGCATATTTACTGCCCATGAATCATACAAGTATGTGAAATCCAGTGAAGATTCAATTTTTCCTGCTAGATGCACCTCTAGCCGTTTAATTAAAATATGTATTATTAATAAAACTATATTTAAGTCATATTTTTTACAGATATGACTGAAACATTAAGGGCAAATTGTTTCATACTTTCATAGTAATTTGCTTTTAACGTTTCGTGCCTTAATCAAGGTAATACCAGAAGAAGGTCTGTGGCTCTAGCAACTTCATGAGGTTTAAGTTGGTGAAAATAGATTTAGGGCTTTTCTAATACCAAGTCACATTTATGTATGAGAAGATCTGCAAAAATGTTCTACATGTGAAATCTTCTCTGATAGCAAAAATATAATAAAATCTGTATATTTAGAAAAGTGCATTCAGTGCATTGATTTTATTCTGTTGTAACCTTCTGTAATGCTTTTATGCCAGGGTATTATTTTATTCCAATGGAAGCTATATTAAAGCCTGTACATCTGCCTTTAGATGTCACAGTTGCCCTTCCAAACTTATCTTCCATTCCTTAGTTACAAATTCTTCTTACTCTCAAGAAATCTATTATATTTAGTAATACTGATTAGGTACAGTATAGCTCATTTACATAGCTGTTGGTGAGGGATCAATAATATTCTTTGCTTCATAATAGTCTGCCTACTGTTTAATTCTGCATGCAGCATGGCTTTGTGTGTCTTACTGAGTGTTTGGTTGCAATGAGATTATTAATTACTTTTAAGGCACATTTCAATTTTTAATTTTTTCTTAAGTTATAACAATGGTATGAATGTAATGCAAATAAAAGTACACACTGAGGGAATGTTGGGGTTGTTCTCTTTTTAAATTGTTTGAAATATCATTAGAAGTTTAGCATTGGATGGTAGCTCAGTACTTCTCTCTTCAAATAGGAGGCATGTGCATCACAGGGGTGATGGAGGGTGATATTTGGGGTAGGAAATTGTTGTTTGTTTTACATTTGCTTAACTCTTTCATTGGTCATAGATGTTTATTGTAGAACAGTACACAGCCTGTATAACTATGTGGGCATGATCTACCTATCCTCTCATGTTGCTGAAAATAGAGCACTTCACTAAGCATCCTTAACACTGGATATGCACACTACTTTGACAATCAAAGGGATGCGGAAAATACAGCAACTATGTAATGAGAACAAAATTTCAACCCACTGCAGGGACTAAAGGAAAATGTAGACTTGGGGATGAATGTTTTTAGTCTCCATTTAAGATATCTCAACACCAATTCTAATGTTACTTGCCTAAAAGAATGTTAGGTTTAAAGGTTGTTTCCTAAAATTGTTGAGTAAATCTTGACACTGGAGAAATGAGAATTAATGTGGTTAGGTTTTTTACCCCCACCTAGGAATTACAATTATCATTCCCTCTGGGGATTATAGTGACACAATCATTTCACAATACTTCTACAAGAATTGTGAAATGATTGTAGCCAAATTTAGCTGCTGATCAACAAGATGGAGATCAGTTCACAGTTACTGTCAAACTAAAGTCTGTCTTTGCCCAACAGTGGTATCTGTAATACTGTAGTCCTGTGTTCTGTAGAAGCCCTTGCTTGATAAGTTTGGTTTGCTGTTGCATCTTTAGCTGTGACCATTTAAGGGGAACTGGGGAATGTAGGTTATGCTACATGCTAATATGTCACACTAATGGAGTCCCAAGCATTGAACAATCATGATCTAGAATCCTAAATCATGAGATTTAGTGATAGTTAAGAATACATTTTCAGTTCCTTTTATTTGCCTACTGGATTCCCAAGACTTTAGGATTAATTTCTTAGAGGTCATTTCTTAGAATATACCTATTCTTAAAATTGGAAATCAAGATGTTCATGTAATCACAGGACTCCAGGATTTTAAAAGAAACACTAATCATCAAAGAACTGTCGATAACTTTGTCATAAACTGGCAACACTAAACTGTCCCCAGAATACTGATGGTTCTGCCACTTCCATAGAAAAAAGAATCTCATGTCCTTTTAGTTCAGATTATACCATAGGTTTGGGAATATGAGAAGAGAAAATGCATAGGGGCGAGATAATTGGGCTCGCTGTTCAAGCAATCATCTTGCACTGAAAGTATTCTCTGTGCTAGAGAGCTTTCCTGTAAAAAGGCAAGTTGATAACTTAAAAATTTTAAATTGTAATACAAATAAATCTGAGCCATAACAGTTACACAGCTATGTACATACCCAATTTATCCTCACTGAAAAACAGTTAATCAAAAATCATGTCAAATAAGATAAGTTTCTGTAATTGCATTTCTAGATAGCACTGTATGTGGAACCTAAAATATGTTTACTCTGGCCCACAGGAGCATAAATACTGTAAAGAATATTTTAAATATTTATTTCCCATTTTGAACATATTCACAGTCAACTCTTCACATATTTGTCTGTTTTCCATGTGTTTCCTTTTGTGTGATCAAGTTGCATTAGTATGAGTGATCATGGAAAATGACATTTTAAAATCAAACCTTTGAATCCTTTTGGAATGTAAATTTTAAATGTATTTTCTGTGAACATTCACATCAGAAATTGGTTCAAGGCCAATACTGCAAAGTGCTCCTCAGCTGAGTGCTCTTGACTCAACTGACATTTGACAGACTTGCTTTTTGCAGAATGAGGCCCTTCAAAATTACATTAATCCATCCAGGAAACAAAATCATTGTCTTATAGATATGTTTGGTAGCTATATGATATATAGTTTGCTAATAATTTCTAAAGTGTTTCAGCAGATATATTGAATAGCAAACCATATATTGAAAACCCGATAACCAAATAGCATTGATAACAAATACATTTAAGAATATTTGTGATATGGTTGAGATCATTGTTTAGATAGAAAAAGAGGTGAAATTCATACTATGCACTATCATAATGAATTAATCACTTAGGGCACTTTTAAAAATGCTGTGGGGATGGGTGTGTGTGTTTTAATTAGAGCGGCTTTTGGGAGCCATTCTCATTAAAACACCCACAGCATCTCATGTATTCAGTGTCCTGCATTTCAAAATGGCACCAGGGGATCTTTAGTTAAAGCTTGTTCAGCACTTTTTACTTAAAGCTCCCCCACCATCATTTTTAAACATGGGGTGCTGAATCCATGATATACTGAAACACACTGGAGCATTCTGATTAGAATGTGTCAAAGCACATGTAAAAGTGCACTCAGTCCTATCTTGCACAACTAGTTTTCATTGTTTGAAGTCTACAAGTAGTACAGACTTTAGAACCTTGGTGCAAAGCAGTAAAAAAATTGTTGCTCTGCCAAATATACTCTTGTAGGTGCAGAAATACAGGAGAGAAATCAGTGAGCTCAAAAAGAGATGAGACAATGACACTTTGTCTAGTACACCACAATTTTCCCTTTGTAGTGAAGCAGGTGAAGCTGAATTTTTCACTTACTGGATGATGCAGCAAGTTTTCTGTCACTATAACTCCCAAAGGGAAAAAAATGCAATATGATAATTCTCATTTCTCCAGTGTCAAAATTTGCTCAGCAATTTTAGGAAGCACTTTTATATCTCTTTCCTTAGATATGTTAGATCGAAAGATACTTAGGACCAAAATAAAAAGGATTAACTTTAATATATACTGGGTGTATCTACACATGTAATTAATTCCCCTGAATTTTTTGTGCAGAAAATTCAGGCTCATTAAAGTGCTCCTGGAAGCATGTTTAGATGTGTGCCCATGTTGGGCGCATCCAGAAAAGCACGCACATGCCTCTTGCCCTGTTTCAAATCCCTTTGAGATGGGGCAAGAGGCACATGCGGGAACAAAAAAATGTTCCCTGTGCTGCAAACCTGGATATCCAGGGGTTTAAAAAACCCAAAGTTTAAAAAGCGGGGCAGGGCATGGGTCCCAGACCGTGCCCTGAGGCAACCGGAGGCTGGGTGCTTCACAGAGACACTATGGCTGCCAGAGTATCTGTATGGTTGGCCCCCCACCCTGGTGCTGAAATGCACGGCTGGTCAGCCCGCATGTTCAGCACCAGGGCATCACTTCCCTGCCTGGCCCCACCCCACCAGCCCCCCACTCCCTAGTTTAAAAAAAAAACCCAAAAAACCCTGGCACTTACCAGCAGTCTGGCTTCCGTCTGGCTCACTGGGGCCCTACCCGTATAGTGCTGGGCAGAGGGACAGACCCAGCAGCCCTAGCCTGGGCCCTCCTGCCCCCCACTGCCCTATGCTGCCCAGGGAGCTCTGCTAGGAGGCCCTAGAGTGCCCCAGCCCCTGCCTCTAGGGTTAGTAGAGGCTTTCCCCCCCCCCTTTTTCCCCATTTTTTCCTTTAAAGTGATGGTGCCTGGTGTTGGGGGGGCAGCCATGGAGGCCTGGGGGGGCAAGTAGGAGGGTGGGGTTGGGCAGGTCATCCACTGGGGGGTCTGGGAGAGCAGGCAGTGGGTCTGGGTGGGGCAGCCATTGGGAGGCTGGGGTGGGGCATGTGGGTTTGCAGGAGGGGTGGTAGCCACTGCATGGGATATTTGGCCCCTGTTGGGGGGCTGTAGCCCCCATGTGGGGGCCGAACCCCATGTTGGGGGACCATAGCCCTTGTGTGGGGGTCATGAGACATTTATTTAGAGTTCACTTTATTATTATGATGAGACATGCTTTAGCACTGTAGATATATCAATAAAACATTGTCCAACTGATCACTGTCTGTCTCACTCTCTCTCTCTTTATAGTGGTCTTTGGGGTGGATTTTGGGGTATTTTACAGAGTGACTTTGGGATTTTTTTTTATCAGAGATTTTTCAGTTTTCCAATAGGGAACACCAGAATTCCTGTTAGGGAGGCCAGTGGCAGGACCATGCCTGCTCAGAGCTGGCACCTTGGACCCAGTTGGCTATGGTTGACCTGGCCAAATGGGGTCAGGAGGACATGCTTTGACAGTTCAAAGCAGGCCACCACACTGGGAACATCTTCCAGGTGATAGCTGCCCAGATGGCCGGGCAGGGGGCACATGTGGCAGTAGTGCCACACAGAGGCCAACTCTGCAGCCACAGCCCACTAGCAGCTGGCCCCGAGGGGCAGATGCCTCTATTGGCTGTGCAGTCCCCATCTGGGTCTGGCAGGTGTGCAGCAGGTCACAGCCAGGCAGCAGTCCCCACCGCCAGACTGCTGCAGTGGGGAGAGGGTGCAGGGAACTCTCAGGGCTGCTTCAGCAATCCAGCTGGCACAAGAGGTAGTGTCCCAGGTACCAATTGGCTGGGGCCCAGAAGCTCCTGACAATGAGTAGCCCTGAGCTACTTGCCAGGGTGGCTTTTTATACTGCTGGGGACAGCACAGGTGCTGGCCCTGAGCTCTAGCTCCCCCTTGCTGCAGCTCTGGGAGGAGCCAGGCAGGGTTATTTTGCCCCAAGTGGCACAATTTGCTCCACAACAAAGCGCATGTTCAAACATGTGCACTGAGGCAAAAAGCCCTGACTCAAATTTGCACCACTTGTAGTTGAGCTGCTGCAAGTGTGCATGCTTGCATGTGTGGATGCGCCCGTTGGGAACAAATTGCACCCAACAGAAGCAGCCCAGTCCAGGGGCTTAAAAGCACCCCCACAGCCATTTTGAAACATGGAGAAGCTGAATACATAAAATGCTGCAGCACGCTGGATTATTCTGATTAGAAGTTCAGGTGGACTCACTCACCAGCAGCAGAGCAGATTGATGTGAGAGGTGAGTGCACTCCGATGGGCTGGGATGCCACCCTGCTTCCCAGTTTGCTTTGTTGTGTGTGGAGGGGAGGCAGCAGCAATCAGGGATGCCCTTCCCCCAGCACCCCCAGCAATGCAGCTGCTGAAGCCCTGCTGCCCTCCGAGCACCTTGCCATTGTCAGTGCTTGGAGGCTGCCAAGCTCCATGCCATGTTTCTGCAAAGGGCTTTTTTTGTTCAGAAGTGCAGGCAAGGGTGGGCCATGTATCCTTTAAGGAGGGGAGTTGATCCAGTGGGAGATCACATCCCCCGGAGCAGCCCTGCAATTAAAGTGAGACTGGATGGGAGCTTCCCAACAGTCACCCACTTTTAAAAGAGTGGCTTTGGCAAATGGGATTTGACCATAAGGGAGCAGCTGTAGCCCTGATCTCCTTGTGGCTGGGAGGGAAGTACCCCCGAAACTGGGACAACTTCCACCCAACTCCCTAGAGATCGGGGCTTAGCCATACAGCCATTGTGCTCCCTGCTGTCTGGGCTGATTGGAAGCAATTTGCTGTGCACGTGTAGATGGTGACACTGTACTGCACATTATATTAGTCTGATACACAGTAAAGCATCTTGTGTAGATGCACCCACTAAGAAGCAAAATACAATGTAACTGAATATTCTATTCAGCAAAGTATTTACAAACATGCATCACTTCAAATACATATTGTAATTGATTTAGGTCACATTCTGCAAACATTTACACTTAATGGACACATCTACATGTGCTGTTGCTGTGCATGAATAAACTGGCTACATCTACATGAAATACTGACTGTGCCATTGTTACTAAGTGGCACAAGTACTAAGTGACTGTACAGTAATTGGTGTTACTGCACAGTAGCATCCCCGAATGGTTTTGTGGTGATACTGACTGTGCAGTAATTCATTACTAGGGATTCTGGTTTTCTCTGATGAAAAAAAACCCAAACAGTTTCCAGACTTAAAAAAACCTCCAAATCCACATTTTTCCATGATCAAAATGAAATGTAATAAAATGAAATTAAGCATGGTAAAATGTGGATTTGGGTTTTTTTTAACCCAAAATTGGTTGGGTTTTTTTAATCAGAGAAAACCAGGATCATTACTAATGCACAGTAGCTCATTACTACTGCACAGTAGTGTCACATCACACTTCATGCCATGCAATGTCACTGCACAGCAGTAATGAGCTATTGTGCAGTCAGCATCTTATATAGATGCAGCCATTATGGAGCCTATTGTTCTGGAGTTAATTGCTCTTGGGGGCACTGTTTGAACGGGCCTGGGAGCAATTAATTCTGGAGCAATAAACTCTGCAGTTTATTCATGCAACGCACGTGCAGATGAGTTGGAGTAGCCCTGGCTGGAAATGGGTCCCGGGGGTCAGCCTGCTGGCCCAGGACAGCTCCCTCTGGCGCAAAGTGCTGTGGAGGGACTGGCTGGGGCATGAGAAAGCTTCAGACTAGGGCTAGCCAGCAGGCAGCCCCTGTCCTGAAGCACCCTCATGCCCTAGCCAGCCCCTCCAGAGTCTACACATGCACTGCTGTGGAGTTTTTTACTGTACAGCAGGATAGTACTTGTACTTAAATTTCTATCCTGCTTTGGAGTAAATTAGTTTACTCCAGCCTAATAGGGGCACACATGTAGATGCCACTCTGACCTTAGCTATTTTATCATAGGACAAACCCCAGTGGTTAAGGTCAGCCAATGTCTTAGTAGTTGCAGGATCAAGGACTTTAAAAATCTTCCTTTAAGTACTTTTTATTGGGACTTTAAACGGAACAAGTGAAAATATAAAGCAGCATTCTGAAATATATATATATCATGACCTGGCCGAAAGTGATAAATATTGTGTCAGCACGGCTATATACACGCTACACTTTACCTTTCAGATGATTGCTTTGATTCGTGTGGTTTTCAGCAAGTCACCCGCAGTTTTCTTATCAATAATATTGTTTTAAAGCAGAGCATGACTTCAGGATGAGTCTGGTCATGTCTGTACACTGTTTTGAACATATATTTAAGTATTATTAAGGGGCACACTGTTGTTGTTACTTCCATGATATTGATATAATTGGTAAATACAGGCAACATCACTGCTAATAATCAGTATTAACTTTATCTGACTCCTGCTAGATTATTTCCTCAAATTCTATATTCCTCATTGGTAGATTAAATGAAGTGGAGTTTATATATACACACATACAGATAAACATATATACATATAGGCAGCACCACCATTTGTCGTGGAACCTTTTTCCCTTGTCTAGTGGTAACTTATTTTTATAGAGAAAGCAATAAAACAATAACTAACTTTACTGCATTCATAACTGCTTTAAACCAAGGAGTACCTATGCCAAATTGCTTCTGTGAACCCTACCAAAAATATACACATAATTTACATGAAACAATTAACTTGTCTTATTCTACATGGAAAACTAAAAAGCACATAATATAAACACTGTAAAAATGAATGAATACACAAGAAATGTCTTCTGAATTTAGCAATGAAGAACTTTGTAGAGCCTGGAATTAAGGAATGGCTTTAGGACTGCCAAAGCCATATATATGTTACTTAATTGCTGGGTTTTGGTGCATATGAAACATGAAGTGGAAGAGAGTGGACATCTTTCTCTGGGTGGTTCTGGTCTCAGCAGGGAGGCAGTCTAGCTTGTGATATATTTGTGGGTGGGTTGAACTCATGAAAGAAATGATATTTTTATTGCACTGGCACTAGAATGGGCAGAGGAGTTGTGGGCTTGATTTCCATCGCCTTCAAAGATTTTGTATGTGGTCTTCTGCAACTCTTCACAGATATTTAGGTGCTTTAATGTCTGTCAGAACTGTTGTTTAATGTAAAAATGGGTTTTCATTTTTAAAAAATCACAAAATAGGGTGCAATTTTCCATTGTTTTTTCTTCTTTGAAACCTTAAAGGCCAAACCCCAAACACTGTGCTACTGGAATGCCATCATAAAGCTTTATGCTCTCATTCTCCTCTGGAGCCTGGATTATATCTCCCAGTATTGCTATCTTAAAAGCCAGGCAAAGACCTCATGAATTCTGGGACAAGTATCTTAACTCCCATGACGTGTTAGGAAGCCATATTGTACAATTACATATTCTGATAGAAATTCATACTTTTAAAAATATATATGAGCACCTCTTTCATCCTTCCATTACACATAATCCTTCATGCTAGAGAACACTTAATTCAAGAAAGTAAATGAAACCCATGTAAAATGGAGGCTCTGAATTAAAACCAAGAGTAAAGGAAGGTTGACTTCAACAGAACTGTGTTCACTTTCTGGTAAGGGGATTGTACTATACTTGGAGCAAGATTAAAGTATAGAGCCATCTAAGATGCTATGCTCCATGAAAATTAATGTTTTGATATCTAAAAACAATTCCATAAGTAAGAATTTTTAATTCTGAGTACACGTGAAATAAGTATAGCTTAATGAAAGCATTTTCTTTGCTATTATCTAATTGTTTCATACATCATCCCCTCACTCTTATACTGACAGCAGTAGTATTTTGACAGCACCAGCAAGTTTATTAAGCACTTTACAGAACAAGAAAAGAGAGTCTCTGCCTCACAGAGTTTATCATCTAATTCGACGTGATACAGGAAATATAGATAAAAGCCAGTGGGGAAAGATTAAGGTGAGACAAGCTAGTGTTTAAAGTAGTAATTCTGTCCCAGCCTTCCTGTTTCTCCTAAATATTTTCTTTAGAAATGTAACTTATTCATGAGATCATCAGGGCAGAAACAGATATTTTGTGAAGGATATAAATGGGAAGAGGCTGCCTGCTTAGCAAACTGGTCTGGCAGTAGGCACGCCGAAGTGACTGCTCCTTGTAATAATCTAAAAGTATTTCCCAGTTACCCTCCTGTCCTTGCCTCATTCTTTCTGCACCTGAAGTTGGCTCAGATTGTTTAGTCATCGTCAGTTTTCTGGCGTAAAGACTTTATCTACTTAATTTGTCCTGCAAAGCTAGTAAAAAGATCTTCTGTGGAAACACTCTTTTAATGACCGGAATGAAATGATGAAAGATGATTTTCATTTTGTTTGAAAGTTTTGTTTCATTTTTCAATGAAAGCAGAAATCCTAAAGATTGTCTCGTTTATTAGGTTTTTTCCTCTCCTTCTCTTTCTCCCCTCAACTTTGTCTGGTAGAAAAGGGAAGCACTCCCCTCAACTTTGTCTGGTAGAAAAGGGAAAAATAAGGAATAACCCCCCCCTGCCCCCCCCCCCGCAATACTAAAACCTCAAACTTTTTTGATGTGGTGAAAACTAGCAAGGAAACAAACAAAAAATGTCAAAAATGTGGATGAAATGGAAAATGTTAATGCATCATATCAATGTTAAACTACCTCCATGTTAGAGTAACTAGCACAATTGGTCTCTACTGGGAACTGTTAGATCAGGGTGGGCAAAATGGTGGATCTGGCTGGCAACCTGACTCCATTTCCCAGCAGCCCCTGCTACATCATTGTGGCTGGTTTCAATGGGGACCCCAGCAGTGAAGGGGCTGTGAGAGCACGGGAACAGGGTTTCCATGGAGACCACCCCCAGACGTACTGGCAGGGTGCGTGGCTGGGCAGGGAGCTGCTGTAGGGCTGGGATCTTGTGGTGGTGACAGCGTGGTCTGAAGCCAGGGCAGAGCCGTAATCTGCTGCCTGCATGCCATCTGCTGCCCGCATGCGATCAGCTATCCACATGCCCCAACAGACTTTGCCCTCCCCCACTCTAGACACTATCACAATAACACTACTACTACCACCAAGGCTTAAGTGGCACTCCAGTTCATACAAGAATATGGTGGAAAAGGGTGTGGGAAGAGGGCATTTGTTATCCCTTACAGTGTATCAATGCTAAATACCATACCATAGTTTCATAGTAGTTTCATAGTTTCTAGGGTTGGAAGGGACCTGAACAGATCATTAAGTCCGCCCCCATGCCCTGGGCAGGAACAAGTGCTGTTATCATAATACCCCAGCCAGATATCTATCCAACCTCCTCTTGAAGACCCCCAAGGTAGGGGAGAGCACCATCTCCCTTGGGAGAGCCTGGAAGCCCTAACCATAAAGTAATACCTCCTGATATCAAGCCTGAACCTACTCTCAAGCAATTTATGGCCGTTATTCCTTGTTATCCCAGGTGGTGCCCAGGGAAACAGAGCCTCACCTATTTTCCGCTGGCTCCCCCTGGTGAGTTTATAGACGGCCACCAGATCCCCTCTCAGTCTTCTCTTGTGGAGGTTGAATAGATTCAGGCCCATTAATCTATCTTTGTAGGGCCTGGCCTGCTGCCCCCTGACCATACTAGTGGCCCTCCTCTCAAGGTTAGCCACATCCGTCTTGAAGTGCAGCACCCAGAACTAGATGCAGTACTACAACTGTGGCCTGACCAACGCCACATGAAGGGTAAGGATCACCTTCCTGGACCTGCTTGTGATGCATCTGTAGATGCATGACAAGGTATGGCTAGCCTTACTGACTGCTTCCTCGCATCGGCGGCTCATGTTCATCCTGGAGTCAACAATGACTCCAAGATCCCTTTCAGCCACTGTGTTGTTGAGAAGTGTGTTCCCCAGCCTATAGGTATTTTCCAGGTTCCTTCTCCCTAGATGCAGCACCCAGCACTTGTCTGCATTGAACTCCATCCTATTCTCATCTGTCCACCTCTGTAACCTGTCTAGATCTACCATACCATACCGTACCATACCAAAGGAAAAGATCCAAAATGCAGAAAAGGATATAACATAGCAAGACCTTCTAAACATTTGCTTGTATTACTAATATGTATGAGGCTAACTATGGAAGAAGGCAATGATAGGAATATTTCTGTGTGGGAGAGTGTCCAAGTTGGGCATCTTCATATTTTTTTTCAAAAAACATGAATGGAGTCCTCTACTGGTCTGATTTGAAAATTATAGGGAATCACAAGACCCTCATCCAAGCCTGTGCTTTATTTTCAAAGACACTGACTTCTACAAAATCACAGACATACAAAAACATCTGTGGGGTGACCCCAGGACCTTTTCAGTTTGCACATGGGAGTTCTTTGAGCTTTGTTATTTCAAATCCCATCAACCCAGTTAGTTTAGCTTGAATGTATTTGTGTCCTGAGCAGTAGATGTAGATGTTACTGATCCACGTGTTTAGGTCTCATTCATAATAGCTTACTCTACAGCTGCTACTCAGACCTCCTCTGGTTAACTATTACTTTGTCCTCATTATTAGCTATGTTATTCCTTTTCCATTGAGTCAGGAAAAAATAGCCAATTTCTCCTAAATCTAGGTATACCATTTGAAAAAGCATGAATGATCAACCACAGAGAAAATTCTTATCATACACTCATTATAGGGCATTTAACTGTAGATCTTTCTTATGAAGTACTGTGTGTCCCCTACAATCATTCTTCATTGCAATAGCTCCTACAGTTGTTAATTCCTTTTGGAAGCAGTAAATAGACGACCTTGTAGGGGGTTTCAGGCTAAGCCAGGCTTCCTTTTCCTCGTCCTGCACTCATAATAGGCTTTAATGGTTTGTTCCTTGTACAAACCATTAAATAGGCTTTTTTGCTAGTCATGATAGAAGTTATTTATGTGTTAGAAACAAGGCAAAGTTTGGGTTTATAAGTTACCTGAATACCCACGTGACCTAGCCTCTACCCCTCCTCCCCATTTCTCTCTCCTCTCTTTCTTTTCTCCTTTTTCCTTTTTTTCTCCTTTTCTCTTTTCTCCCTCCCTGTTTATTTCCCATTTCTTTTCTCTCTTCTTCCCCCATCCCCCCCCACACCTCCAGATGCAGTCATCTTTGCCCGTGTAGGACAAACAAGCACAAGCATATAAGTAAGGTTTGTTCGGTAATATCTTTTATTGGACAAACTATATCTTCGTGAAACAAGGTTTTGGACACAAGAGATGTGTCTGCATGTGTATTTATGCACATCTAGTTTAAGGAGCATTAAGGCAATTTAGGCATGCGTCTATACATGGACACACTAATGCTCATTATGGCACATTACATTTAGGCTTGGATAGTTATGTTGCATTAGTGCATGTGCAGACATGTTAATTCATGTCAATGCAGTAGGTGTCAATTGACACATACTGTGTTAATGCGCATTAGTATGTTTACATGTGTACTAATGTTCCTTAGCTATTCATACCTAAATTTGATACCTTCTTTATGCAGATATTAAATTTAGGCTTGAATAGTCTAAAATCACCATTTTAAAGGCAGATTAAGGGTGCACACATGTAGAAGCATGCTCTTAGTGCACCTTAAATTGGGCTAATGCCCATTAAATGCATACATGTAGACACTCCCAAGGTAACCTTCATCAGGTAAGGGAAAGAATCAGATGCACCCTGCGTTAAATATCAGGAGAAACAATGATTTCTGTTTAACCCTTATTATATATTTTAAAAATAGTCATATAACAGGGACCTGAGGGGAGAAGTAGTTAGCCCTCCTAATCTGAAAACAGGCAGAAGGCAGGACAGAGTAGTATCTTAGAGTCTCTATCTAAAGGTGCCACCCTGACCTGCCTTCTACCTTAATGAAGAGGAAGCGGGCTCTAATCCTGTGTAGCAGAGAAGTTATCAAAGTGGCTACAAACCAAGGAAACGGCAGCTGAACTAGATAAACTTCATTATGTAAAAAAGGAAAGAGGATTATTATTATCTGTGGAGCACAGAGAGGTTAGCAAAGGGAGCACATACATTGTAATGGGCCATAAAACCACATTCACCCCACAATGAAACCATCAGAACTCATAGACACATGTGTTATATCTTATCCTATGAACCAAATACTCTCGTGGGTATTATATAGATGAAACTAAGCAACCACTGCACTCCAGAACAAATTTGCACAGAAAAATGATAAAGGACAGCAGAAACACCCAAGCACCAGTAGGAGAACACTTTTCACATACCAACTACTTCACCTCTGACCTCTCAGTCTTTGGACTCAAGGGAAACCTGCATAATGTCTTCCAAAGACCGGGTGTGCAGGGTACTTGGGGTGCCTACCACTTCAAGAGGTCAGGCAGCCTGCAAAGCTGCTGGCAGGTGTGGGCCAGGGCTACTGGGGAGTGAGCTGACCCAAAGAGCTGGCAGATGAGGTTAGGCAGGGTAGAGGGAATCACCTAACTCCAGAGAAGGGATGGGCTTAGAGCAGGTATAAGCCCAGGCCCTGAGAGAAGCCTGGCAGTAAGATCTGGAGCCTGCTGAAAGAATACCACATCAGCAGGAGGACAGCAACTCTAGTGCAGCACCACAGAGAGGACAGCTGAAGCAGTCTGGAGATTTGGGGAGGAGGAGGTTCCTAGGGACCCAGAGAGGGGTCCAGAGCCCACATTGATGGGCTGAGAGTGTGGGACCATTGAAATTCCAGGAACCTAGTGAGGGTCTCAGTGAAAGAGAACATCAGGGGATGCCATCTGCGAGAATGGGGCATGGTGCAGGGGAGGAACGGAGCCATGCAATTAGCCCAAAAGGCAAGGGCCATGGGCAGGACCTGGTAGTCATTTAAGAGCAATTTGGGAAGCCCTGGGGCAGCATATTTCATAAAAGTAATAAACATCAAGGTGTGGAGGGAAACTGAAGGGGTGATTGCTCAGAAAATGAGGGTTGCAGGGACTCCAGGGGCTTCACAGCCACCCCTGGAATGACCCTGCCACACAGGGAACAAAAATTCAAAGCTTTACTGGACACTAAAAACCATGGACTAAACACAGACTATGGTTTTATGACTGATTACAATAGATCTGCTCCCAAGGTTAAGCCAAGTCATTGTTTTACCTAGCATTTAAGTAAGGCTGCTTACTTAAATGCTCTACTTCTTTCCCAGCCTGAAGAAAGACACCTTTTGCCTAAAAGCTTGTCTAACATCTGACCCATCTATATTGTTGGTCCAACAGAAAATGTCATTAGACATACCTTCTTGTATATTTCTGCGTCATCATGACTACAACAACATGGTGATCCTATTAATAAGCGGAAGACATTTGCCTGTTTCTAAATAAGTGTCCATTGTTTTTACTGCTAATCACACAGTAGTCCTGGCAATGAGCACACAAATCAATACACACAATGTTCTCTCCCTGTCCAGCAATTTTATAGCATTGCTTTTAGCTTTGACCTCTGAGAGCAACCTCAGTGCCTTTGGTGTGCTTGGAGGGCACAAATATTTGTAAAACACTGCATGAACTAATTCTCTACAGGTATGTCCTTCTGATATAGTAAAAGTTAGTCCATAAATACCTTATATTAAGATCTGAGGGTCAGTTCCCATCTCCCAAATGTAAAGGAAAATGCATTAGGCACACAAACACTGATTAACAAAGTAGCAAGGTTAAGAAAGGAATCAGAACTGGGTGCATAAATGATAGCAGAGTAGAAGAGAAAAAACATTTGTGCAGCAGAAGATTATCTTTTGAATGAGAAGGGAATCACCTTGTTGGACAGTTTTATTTTTTATGGAATTTGGTACCCATATCTATTTTTACAAACAACATAAGTTTTCTACTTAAGCATTTGATAGCACTTGATGACGTGATAGCCTCTATGCGACGCTGGTCAGGCCGCAGCTGGAGTATTGTGTCCAGTTCTGTGCACCCCATTTCAGGAGGGATGTGGACAACATGGAGAGGGTCCAGAGGAGGGCCACCCGCATGATCCGGGGACAACAGGGCAGACCCTACAGAGAGAGACTGCGGGACTTGAACCTATTCAGCCTCCACAAGAGAAGGCTGAGGGGGGACCTGGTGACCGTCTATAAACTCACTAGGGGGAACCAGAAGGGTTTGGGGGAGACGCTGTTTCCCCTAGCCCCTGCTGGCATAACAAGGAATAATGGGCACAAGTTGATGGAGAGGAGGTACAGATTGGACATCCGAAAAAACTACTTCACAGTTAGGGCGGCTAGGAGCTGGAACCAACTTCCAAGGGAGGTGGTGCTGGCCCCTACCCTGGGGATCTTTAAGAAGAGGCTGGATACTTACCTGGCTGGACTCCTTTGAGTCCCGTTTTTGTTTTTAGGGTTTGTGGGGGTGGGTTTTTTGTTTTTTTTTGGGTTGTTCTCCCGCCCTGGCGGGGGGTCGGGCTAGAAGATCTATTAGGTCCCTTCCGACCCTGAAACTATGAAACTATGAAACTATGAATTGTGGTTTAGACATGGGACAAAAGTGCTCAAATGCTTCAGGCTTCTTGTGTGACTTTGGGCAAGTCACTTAAACCTAGACCATAAAGGTACTTAGACAGTGACTTGTTAGGCACTCAGCTCCACTACTGAAATGCCACTAACATTTTTCAGAGGCATTGCTCAGCTGATGACCTTCCACACTGGTGCCTAAGCCCCTGCTTGTTGGCATTTGTGGAGTGGATCAACATCCAGGATGCCATCCAGAACCAGTGTGGCACCTTCATAAGGCCTGACTGGAGAAATGCCTCCATGGTACATAACACTCTTGATACTTCCACGTGCTGTTCCCAGACCTGCTTCATCCATGGAGAGTTCCCTGACATAGGTAAGAAACACAGAAGTCCTTCCTTAATTCTTTCTTCCTTTCCCTATATTACTAAACTCATGATGTGGCTGGCCACATACCCCATATCCCTATATTACTAAACTCATGATGTGGCTGGGCACATACCCCACCTCCACAGTATGCACCACAAACCTGTGTTGTCGACTGTAACCCTACCATGGTGACATGTCTATTCCTAATATAAGTGTGCTCACAGGTGGTAGAGATTCTTTCTCCAACCCTGGTTCCTCACCACAACTGTGTACCTACTCACAGGGGCTAAGTAATGTTACACTTCTTCCTAAAAAGTCACGTAGTTGAAAACTGACCACCAATAGGGGCTCAAATGTACAGTAGAAGTTGCCTTCTTCTGGTGGGACCCCAATATACAGCCCAAGATGGGTCAGTGGGATATTTCTTGCATGCTGTATACTGCATAATATAGCAGCGTGACATGGAATCCTGATACTTCAGGGGTGAGGCAAGGGGTGAAGAGGAGAAACAGGAAATGGCAGGGAGACAATGATCCAGAGATGATAGCTGCTAAGGGTCACCCATGAAAAGGTGTTTTCAAGAAACTTGCCAGAGCTGCCTGGGCCTAGAGAATCAGGGAACAGCTTCTGCATGAGTTTCATTGACTGAGGTGGGTTTTAACAGACATGAAATGTGTGTTGAAGTGGTTCCCCCCACCCTTTTTTTTTTAAAGCAAATAGTGTATGCATGTAAGAGAGGAAGGGGAATGGCAAAGAATGAATGATCATAGTACTACAAAAGGTTCTTGATTTATACTGTCAGGATGGGCTTTCAAAAGTTGTGCTTTGAGAAGTGACACTTTCATCAGCGATAAAATATTGTGGGAAACCTGAGGAAATACCAACCATTGTTCATTTCCTCTCTTTCTGATTGGAATGGCTGCTGACTGCAAAGCAATGTGTAACTATTGCAGCACCTTCCAGACTCTGATCTACAGCCCCATGTGAAAAAATCTGGATTTGAGGCAGTCACATCTGCTGGGACCTTCCAAGCTAGGGCTAGGGCAGTGATTGATTAACAAGAGAAGCAGGATGAGTGGAAAGCATGGAAACATGGCAGATATAAGATAGGTGAAGGGGGAAGATTCATAAGTGGATCAGCAAGGCTCTGTTTTCAGTTGGGCAGAGACTTAGAATAGCTGTGGTAGGTGTAGGTGGGAGACTGGGCTGGTGGTCTAGATGCTCTCTCAGACAGAATCTGTTGTTCCTTGTACAGGAAGTCATCAATATGACTGCATCACCTATTCAAGTCTGAGCTGAAATCAACCTGTCCAGGTTTACCTTCAAAGCTGAAATGAGCTGTTCCAAGCCTACCTTGGTTGTCAGCCTACCTGGCCATAAGCACAGTGGTGCATGATCCCAGGACCATGCTGTTTCATGCAGTCTGGATGGTAAAGATCATCCTGAACCTGCTCTCCTTGGTTGGTAGAAGGTGTTTTGTGAGATCACACGTTCAGCCTCTGGGTTTCAGCAAGTTGTTCTTCTTACACTCTGAGATGTTGGCTGCCTCCACATTGAGTTCAGAGCTAGCCATGCTGGCAGTACTCTGTCCAAAATGCCAATATGTTTGTCTTGGGAAGAAGATGGATCTGTCTTTTTATTCTTTTTCTACATTTCACAGGACAGTGCTCTGTTTCTGGATTTTCAATAGTGGTAGCTCTTTAGAGCTGATTACAACTGGAGCAACTGTTTCAGCTAGTCAATAGAGTTTCCCTTTATTTCTTAAAGGTTGCTCCTAATCTTCTGGCTTTCTTACATAGCCCCTCACTCAGTTACCTAGCTTCTGAAATCCCTCCTTGAGCTTTGTATTGGAGGCCTGGAAATTTAGATTGAATATGAAAATTCCACTGTTTGACAGACTGAGAAGGGGTTTAGGCACTGCAATGCTGAGTGAAGCAAGATCTATGTGAGCATTTGGGCCATAGACTCCCTCTGCCTCAGTTGCCCATCTGTCAAAGGGAGCTATCAAACTTTGTCTTCTGTATTTCACAGGCACTGAGGATTGAAGGCACTCAGATTGAATTTTATTAGTAGATGTTAAGAGTTGTGAACCAAAAAGATGACAAAAGCCAGAAGGGAAATACAGAGCGCCCAAGCAAGGGACTAACATAACAGGGATGGGGGTGAGGACGGGAATGCAACTAGGTTACAGAAAATACAATGTTAGCCAACTAAGCCCGGAGGTGAGGGGAGGGGGTATGAGAAGGGGAGGGAGGGGAGTCATGACACTGAGAAAGAAAGAAGATAGATGCACACAAACCCATACAATGGTCTGCAATTGTGGAAGGGGTAGGTTGGGGAAAATTTCTCAGTCTATATAGAGTCTCATCACGGGGGTCCTCTTTGGGTGTTGTGGGACAATCCCTCCCCCCCTCCCCCCACACTGTATATAGCTTCCTGCAACTGAAGCAGGTTTCCTATTGTGGAACTGAGGGGGAAAGAGAGGAAGCAAGGACCTACTATATGGAAATTATATCCCTTCTGAGCAGGTTTGCAATCCCTACCATGATGTTCCCAGGTGTTCTGCATAATGAAGCTGGTGGACAACCTTATGCAGCATTTAGGCCATTAATTTAAATGTGACTGATGGTTTGGACACCCTTATCATTTATTTTAGTTTATGGATTCTGACTCTGCAAATGTGTTTGTGGGAATTTTGATGAGGGTGAATTCAGGGAGTTAAAATATTGCTGGTGTTCTAACCAGAAGTCATGAGAACAATGACGAACTTCATGCAACACCTATACCAGTTAATCAGAGATACAGAGCTTGGAACAGTTCTTCATTTTAACATTACTATAATATTCTCTATAGTTGAGACATCCACTCAATAGCATAAAAAGAAGACTGGTATCAGGACTCTTTGCTTGACTTTGATTAGATTCCAGTTGTGGTGTTTCTTTTTATTAATTATGCTTGCTAAGCTAATTTAAGAAGAACTATCTACTTTACTTTTTTCATTGTCTTCAGTAAATTTGCATAGGGTTATGACATGGATGAGTTTACTGGGAGATTTTTGGACTGGGAGGTTACATAAGAACATAAGAACTGCCATACTGGGTAAGACCAATGGTTTATCTAGCCTAGTACCCTGTCTCTGACACAGGCAGGAGTGGATGATTTATTTAGAGGGAGAACATTGAACCAGATAAATCTAAAGTGATCTATTCCCTGTTCATTACCCACCCTGGCATCCACCAATATTGGGTTAGTGATAACAGAGGAAATATCTCCAATTATTTTGTTCAACAGCTAATAATAGATCTATTATCCATGATTCTGTCTAGCCCCATTTTGAACCTGGCTGTGCTACTTGCCACTACCACCTCCTATGGCAATGAAGTCTCTACAAAATGCTATGTGTTGCATTAAAAAAAAATTATCTTGTTAGTTCTAAACCTGTTTTGTACTAATTTTAGTGCATGTCCCCTAGTTCTAGTATTCTAAGACTGGATGAGCAACAGTTCTCTGTTCACTTGGTCCACACTCTTCATGATTTTTTAGATCTCTGTCATACTCCCTCTCAGTCTTCTGCTTTCTGAACAGAAGAATCTTAGCTTTTTTTAGTCTCAATTGGTATTGCAACTGCTCCATAACCCTGATAATTTTGGTTTCCCTTCTTTGTACCTTTTCCAATGATCCTTTTTAAGATGCAGAGACCAGAACTACACACAGTATTCAAGATGTGGGTAGACCATGGATTTGTATAATAACATGATAATATTCTTTTTTTTTCTATCTACTTAATGACACCCAACATTTTATTGGCTTTTTGGTTCCTGCTGCATATAAATTGATGTTTTTAGAGAACAATCTACAATGACCCCAAGGTCTTTTTCCTGAGTGGTAACAGCTAGTTCAGAACCCAGTGCTGTGTACATCTAGTTGACATTATTTATTCCCAAGTGCATTACCTTGCACTTGCCAACACTGAAGTTGACACCTCAACTAAGTGATAGAGATCACATACAGACAGTCAGTTTCTCCCAGATAGTTGCTGCAAAAATGGCCCCACATGGATTAAAATAACCTGGGAACAAGTAGGGTTAAATGACTCCCATGTTAGTTTCTCACAGTAGGTGCCTGTATAACTTACCCTTCTCAGAGAAGCCACTGCATAGCCTTCTGGGAATCTACCAGCATCCCAGGGTGCTTTGTTCACACCATCCCTCCCCACCTAGGAGATAGTGTGTTGCTCAGACTGTTCTAGCTGAGCAGAGAGCAGAACACACCCACTTGAGAATCCACCTTGTGCTGCAGTGAGGCAGATGCTGACTCTGACCAGTCTCTGTCAGTCAGTCAGAGCTGTTTTATGCATTGCTGCCATCTGTCACCAGGCAGACTGAGGGAGCATGTAGAACACATGGGAACATGTGTTCCTATGTGTGCACTGGGAACCCCTGGTTGTGCAAAGTCAACAGTGCAAACTATTATCAAGCTCTTCAGGGGCTCAGCATTCAAATGTCTGTTCAGGTGTCTCCAGGTAGGTTTTTCTACCAGAAGAATAAATTCAGGATAATCTCTCAGGTCATTTGAACATGTATATGCAGCCAGAGTCCAAGCCCACTGAAATCAATGGAGTCTTTCTGTTAACTTAAGTGGACTTTGAATCACATTCTCAGTGAGCCATTTGGAATAAAAATGTAAGTGATTTATATCCACTGAAAATCTGGTGCACTGACTGTCATGAAGCTACTCCTATGAACTACTCAGTATATGGAACTATAGCAGAATCAGGCCCTAAGTAAGTGGATAATATATTTAGGGTAGCACAAGTGGAGTAATAGAATTAGGAGTAATAGAATGAAATTAAGGAAGGGGAAATAGATGGTGAATATAATAAATAATCTGTTAATACTGAAGTATGAGTGGAATGTTGTAATGGTCAAGGAAATATCTGAGAAGCAAGTTTTTGGATGATATCTTTTATTAAACCGACTGTATAGTTTGGAAATATGTTAGACAAGCTTTCAGGAACGTAGGGCCCTTCTTCAGGTCTGGTGAAGAAGCAAATACAGCGTAAATGGCTTCTTGATAATACTGAGGCCTTTCTAAGCATGGAATAATTTTCCCAGGGACATGGGGGAATCCACATTTTTAAAAAGTATTAAAAAAATTGATGAGATAAAGCACTCATGAATATGTTATGAGGTAGAGAGAATGACGTACTGTGGGCCTCTGGTGCCCAGGGACCAATGCTTGCATTTGCACCCCCTTTCCCCACCCCCGCCCCGTCCTTTGCACCAGGAACTCCTCTGCTCCTGCTCAGGCCCTGTTTGGTTACCTGTTTTGGCTGGGAAGGAAATTAAAGTCCTGGCACACTGGATGTGGGGGGAGGGGTGGTGGCTGGAATTTTCAGCCGGAACAGGTAAGTAAATACCCAACCAGGCAGACGGGTGAGCTAAACAACAAATGCAGCTGCCACCTGCATGATAAGAACTCTGAAGGGCCTGGCCAGTGCCCCCACCTCAGACCCGTGCCCGGGGGCCATGGCCCTCTCCTGCCCCCCTGTCAGTTTGCTACTGGGTGGAGATGAGGTCATTTTATGACTGATATCAGACATAATTGCCTTATTTTTTATTGAGAAATAATGGCTAGCACTTTTCTTCAGCAGATATCAAGAGTTTTACCACTATTTTATAGATGGGGAAATAGAGGCACACAGATCAAGGCCCCAAAGTCACTAGCACACAGACCGAACTTCAAATTCAGGATAGTGCAAAAGCAATCATTTACCTCTAAATACAGAGGCTGCTGCTGCTACCTCACTGAAAGCTCTCAAACATGGATGGCTGCAGCAGCACCACTAGCATCCAGCACATCCATGCTGTACCCTTTCTCATTTGGTGGTCTGCTTGCCCTTCTTCCCCACCCCTATAATTATACTACTGACCTAGCAAATCATTGACAGAACCAGGCCTAGAACTTTGACTGCCCAAATTCTGTTAACTTCAGTAGGTGGCTCTGCATATCGATGCAAAGTCTGTGCTGCCATATTTCCTAGAAGATCCAAGCCTTATTCAGTAAATTTCCATTTGTCTTATGCAAGAACTAATAAAAGTAAACTCATTCAGTCAAGAGGAAATCACTTCCCTAAACCTTCTAAAATGCATACTTACAGTATTTATTTTTTCTGTCACAGATCATGTTAGAGGTAGAATGTGTGTTATAGTCTTACCCATGAACAAATTTTAATTAATCTGAAGGTTAGATTTTTTTAAATTATTTTTTTGCATGCGGTAGGCAGGGAAGAAGGGAACACAACTGTACAAAAATTTCTTTACAAAAATGTAAAGCTAAGCTCAGTTATTTCTGGCTGAATTGTTTAATATTAGTTTCAGAACTCAGCAACTAGAGGAATCAATGTGAATTAATGGAGTTCCTTAAGAAAAACTGCAAATGTCACTGAATTCACAGACCATAGCAAAAACTGGTTCTTAAATACTATTACTTAAATTAGTAACAAAGGGAACTTTATTTTAATTCTTCTATGATAGCAAAGGAAGGAACGAGTAAATATAGAGCTCAGCTGAACAACTTCAAATCAACAGTTGGCCATATAGTCCATGAATAGCTCCCTTCCACACAAAGTTCACTTGCAGGCTATATTTGCTGATCACTTTGCAACACTAGCAATGAAAAGTGTTTTAGTTGGCTGTACCTCCTTTCTGAAGTATCCCCTTATGTAGAAGAGTCCCAGGAAATACATCAGAGGCAAGTTATGTCAAGGACATGTCCAGAATGCTGTTACACTTCGAGGATATTACTAACTGGCATAGATTAGACTAGGCTAGAACTGGCTATGTTAGTGCTGATTTTCAGAACCCATGTCAGGCCCAAAGAACTGTAACTGGCTACTTTTCAGGCCCACTGAATGCTACATCATTCAGTGGAGTAAGCCATCCATAGCTTTATCCCCAGCTCTTACCAGTGACTGCTGTGCATCCTGGTTAGGGGCAGAAATTACACATAAAACGGTATAAGTGATCAGAAACCAGTTCAAAGCTGTAACGCAACAGAAGATGGATGCACATAAACTGCTTTCAACACGGCTGAAACCAGTTTAAGAAATCTGGATGGCTAGAGTATCAGACCTAACTGATTTAGGTTAAATTGGTTTATTGAACTTCTGTCCCAGATCCCCTCCAGATGCAAGTTAACTTACAGTCCCCCACCATCCCAGGATACTTTGCACCTCCCTTGCTAACTCTCCCCTCACAGGGTGGGCAGTCTAGCCTTTGACTATGCTGTCTGCTCCAGTTGAGCAGGGAGGCATGCTTTAGCACTCCTGGCTTCTGGCCTGGACTGCTGTAGGCATGTGGCTGCATTTCTGGAATTAAAAGTGAATGTCTGTTCACTTGCTTATCAGTTCAATATACACAACCTAGACTAACCTGCAAAGATTGAATCAATTCAGCCTCGAGCTTTTTGACTGTCTGTACTTAGCCCCTATGGCTAGTTTGATTTACTTAGCTGTGAAATGTTTTGAAACTATCCACCTTAGAAACTGTGAAACAATTACTATTAAGGATTAATGCTGAGAACTGGTGTTTGAAGAACACTTTGAGATCACCTGAGGAAATATGTACAGTGCAGAGTGCCCTCTATTCCTATTGAAGTTAATAGGATTTGAATTCTATACACCTTACGTGAGTGCTTGGCATACTGCAGGCTCAAACACTCAGGGTACAATAGTATCATTGGGCTGTTGATTCACAACAGCATCCACAGTCCCAAATAGCTTAGATTCAATATTGTAGTCATAACAGCTTATAGACAATCCAGTAAGTTGTTCTCCCTTTGTATCCCCATACTGATTGTGCATAAAAATCTATTAAAAGAAAAAAAGAGTTAAATATTCTTGAGAAAAACATGCTGGAAACTCAAATAATGGATTATACTGCTATAGTTGAAATACATCAGAGTAATACCATTTTAGGTGCCTGAAAAAAGATCTGACAGATTTTAAAATAAATAGAATGTTGTTTTAAAAGAAAAGTTTAACTAGAAAACTATTACTCTGTTGTCAAAGGATA
>NW_005842283.1:1166538-1178076 GCF_000455745.1 Alligator sinensis | reverse complement strand
CTGATGAATGACAAGTTTTATATTTCTTTAATAGTTGCAGGAACTGTAAAGCTTGAACTGGGTCAAACTGCTTTTAACCTGGCTGAAAAACTGAAGGATGGTATCATTCAATTCTATCAATTCTTCATTTTCTATTAGCAGAAATCCTGTTTGGGGGCTTCAATATAGGAAAGGTAAAAAGATCACAAGGCAGCACAGAAGCAGGTAAATATTGACAGATTCAAACCACATACTAGTGGGCTACTGAGAGTTAGAAAAAACTGGATAGCTGTACAGGGATAGACTCAAGAGACTCCTCTGGGCAGGAGCTGTCAGCTTAAACTTTTGTCTTTTCCCCATTTTTGTTGTTTAAATATCTTTCTTATATTAGATTTCTTTATCCCTCTTAGCCTTTCAAAATGACAATTAAGACCGCCTAGCTTATCAATAGTGTGTAATTTATTTGTTTCTACAGCTGAGCCTGACCTTCATTGATTTTATTGGAGTAATTTGCTGGAAATGATTTTTTAATGTTAGATTTATTACACAGGCACTTCATTGTCCAATAAACGAAGTAAATTGTATTTTTTAAACTAACAAAATGAAAGAACTACTGAAAGCTGATCGAGTTTGTAAAAATGTATCAGCTAAAGAAATACATCTTTTATGGAAGGTCTTGTACACAAATAAGTTGTATGAAGTGTTTTTTTCATGTATGTGCGCATGTACCACCAAACTTCCTGACAAGTAAATGCTTGCTCCATAGATCCTGGTTTTCTCTAAATTTAAAAAAAAAAAATCCCAATTTTCAATTTTAAACAAGTTACCCCAAGCCCCATTTTTTGATTAAAATGAAACACCACTAATACATGTGTCTATATATTAGTTGTTTTTCATTTAAATCCCCCCAAAATGTGGATTTGGGGTTACTTTTTTTTAACTGAAAATTGGGGATTTTTTTCATCATAGAAAACCAGGATCCCTGGTGATATGTGTAGAAGAGAAGTGCTACGAGGAGCAGTGTTGCTGTTCTCTACATTTTGCTTTCTCTATTTATGCTGAGTAGTACTCTGAATAGTCTCATTCATGTCAGACTAGCAGAAAAAGGATATTATTCCATGTGAATAAAGGTGCTGGACTCTGGCTCTCAAAGGTTTTGAAGGTCTTCCTCCCATTTTACTAACTCTTTCTTCAGATTTCAACCCCGTGATCTTGCTTTCTTCCAACACCAGACAGATGCGGAGTTCCATCTTGCCTACCTACTAGAATCCCCTTTCTCCTCTTGTTCAATTTCTCAAACAGCAAATTGTCCTGGAGAACAGTAAATCACAACAAATTATTATTATGATACCTTACATATGCAGTTAAATTCTAGGTGAACATGATAAAGGATCTCCCCTCCACAATTACTCCTTACACTGCAATGAATATGGCATGAGACACCCTGCTCCTGTATGCAATTAAAAATGTTAGAGCAGATACTGGTATGAAGGAAAAACACTGCATTGTTTTTGCAGCTACAAATACAAGTCCATTTTTACATATAGGAAAATGACCATGACCTACTGAAATTGAAATGATACTGAATGGTATGTGCCTCAGTTTCTTTATTTGTAAAACTGATTTTGCTTTTACATATCACAGGGAGTTGTGAGGATAAATTCAGTAATGCTAGTGAAGTTCTTGTCAGCTATTATTATGTGCGCTATAGAAATCAATAAAAACGAGAGGCAACTCTCTTTATTAGAGAAAATAAGGAAATCTGCTTTGTTCCAAGTTTTTTTTACTTTCAACTTTTGGTATATAACCTCCTATAGTGGCGTTCCATCCTCGGAAGTACCAGAAAAATACAGGAAATGCTGGAGTTATGGACATGTTTAAAATTGTAAAAGTAAAAATTTGTCAAAAATGTGTTCTCTAAGGCTTTAAAAAAGGAGCAGGTAAGCAGGGTATAATAATTCAGGACAATATTTGGCTTGTTGTGTGCATGTCAAAAGAGAGAAGTGGCCACATTCAGATTTTTCTTGGTTCAAAGAGCAGTTGTTTCATTATACCTAGGGCAAGTAAAGGGACTAATACAAAGACCTTTTTGCTTTTGTGGTTCCTCATAGGTGCATTCCACAATTGTAGGCCTCAAGAACCCATATATTAGGAGCCAAGTGCCCTGCTCCACACCAAAGTTGGGAAAGTGAGAGGAATTAAATGGCCAGACTTCTCTCTTCCTTGCCCATTTTGAGAAGGCTATAATATGGCTGAGTATACCCTAGAGCAGAATTGAAGGGCTGAGGTATGCCCATAGCTCAGTGTAAGTCCCGGAAACTTTATTTGGACAAAATCTACAATCAGCAACTATGTAATGCTGGCAAAGGAGGATCCTCCCACCTTTTAGCCCAGTAGCTTAGTGATTAGGGCACTCACCCAGGGAATGAGAGCTCCACGTTCTCTTCAACCCAGAAAGGATTAGAATCTTTACCTCTTACTTCCCAGCAACGTGCTAACTACCAGGCCATGGTAATTAATGTATTCTCCAACAGTACTTGACATAGCCTTCAACTCTCCTACTGATGTTGGCCTACTGCTTCAGTGAGCTAGATGATTCCCTGGAATGGAGTATCAGGTCCTGTCCCCTAATTTCCTTCCCCCAGTCTTTCTGCCCTTTTTATGGAACAGTTGTTGGATAAAATAAATTAGCAAGAGCAGAATAGCTCCTGCCCAATTGGGAGTAGAAAAGGAATCCAGGTCATCCCCAACCAAAGCAGCATGCATCTTACTGGTGTACACTCCCTCTCACTTGTGCTCTTTCTGTCTCTCATATATATTCTCCTCTCGGTTGTCCAGGAGACCAGCTTCAAATGGGGAGATGGAGATCCTCTCTTGACTATATTTGTCTCAGAGGTGAATGGTTAGAGCCCTTTGCTAGGAACTGGAAAATACAGGTTCCAGCCCTCCTGGAGTGGAGGCCTAAAACTGAGGTGTCTCACTCCCCTGTGTGAATGCCCTAAGCAATAGATGGAAGGGCCATGCTCTTTCATTCTCTGTTTTTGAGGGACAGTTATTCTAATCTACTACAGGAGGAAATGGAATCTAAAACCTGTGTAAGTGACACTAAGGAGTGTAAAGATGAAATAAGATTTGACCATGGGTGTCTCTCATTGGAGCAATTCCACTTTGTATAAATAATTTAATATTTATTGTGTCAGAGAGAGAGACTTTATGGCCTGTTGGTACCAGCATGTACTCCCCTGCTAAATGTGAGTCCAAGTCCTTGCTTTTATTCAGGAAGAGTAGGAATTTGAACCTTGCTGACTTACTTAAGAGCTTTAACCACTGGGATACTGGGTATTCTGGGATTGAATTCTCTTACTCCTTTTTCGTGTCAATGTTGGAACCATTTTTATGGAATACATATGAATGTTCCATTTATTGTGTATCTGTGTATTTTTTAATGAATTGTAGTGTTGCATATGGCACAGCTTAAAAATATAAAACTACAAGAATTTGAGTGCTTTCCTTTTAAATTTCCTAGCTTGTTTCTCATTTCTATTTCTGTCATTATTATTGATATAAGAAATCCATCAACATATTTTTATGGATGATTAAGAAGGGCTGACCTTTCCTTTGCAGGTACAAATAGGTAGTTTTTCAGAGGCTGTAAATGAATGACAAGATAATTCTACCCATTTAATATTGAAGTGATGTTGATAGTATCATTCTTCTCATGTTTGAAACAGGAAAGTATAGAGGACCTTTCTCTCTCACTCCGTTCTGCTTTATGTGATGGATTTTCTCTCTGACTAATCGCTGTCACATTAACCTGCACTATTTCATCCTTCAGAGCTGTCAAGATAATGATGATAATCGAAGTGGCTCATTGTAGGTAAAGGAAATTATATGAGCAAAGTAATATCATAAAACAGTGTTTAAATATTTTAATTTCATTTGTCAGGGCTGCCCCAACACTTCATTACACATATAACCATCTCTCATCAGTGGAATTAGTGCATTATTCATTACTGTTAATTATTTTCACATAATGGCTGCCCTGATATATTTAACCTCCACATTATATCTCAGATAATGGGCCTGTAAAATTGAATTGTGTGAAGAGCGGAGTTCTAAAGCTCATTTGCAGAACATCAAAGAACAAAGAAGGGGAAAAGAATTCTAAATGGGACATTTTGCCCAGCTGGGGCCAAGCATTTGTTTCTGTCTGATTTGCATACAGAAAATAGGTGGTGCAGAAGTGGTTTAATACTGTACATGTTGTCTGTTCATATTACACAACCAATTAGAATTTGTTAATACCCTAAGCATCTGCGACAACTCATGAGCCGCCACATAGTGAAAGTGGAACTTAAATTTAAAAAGTAAGTAACAGGCAGAAGTAGACCTTTTCTAAAGGAATAATCAGGAAACAATTACTTGATGCAAAGTTGGCACCAGCAGAATACTTAAAAAAATTACTAATTTTTAAAACTAAATTGTGAAAATGTCAACTATTCAAAGGACTAGCATCCAAATCCATAGTTTCATAGTTGGTAGGGTCGGAAGGGACCTGAGCAGATCATCAAGTCCGACCACCTGCCATGGCAGGAAAGAGTACTGGGGTCAAACGACCCTGGCGAGGTGTTCATCCAGCCTCCTCTTAAAGACCCCCAGGGTAGGAGCCAGCACCACTTCTCTTGGAAGTTGGTTCCAGATCCTAGCCGCCCTGACAGTGAGGTAGTGCCTCCTAATATCTAGTCTGAAAAAATCTGTATGTATACATACAGATCATCTCCTAGTTAAACACTTGATCCTCTTTGTGCCAAATCATTTCTTCTTTTCCAACTCTGTCTGCAAAGAAAGCCAACCAAATATATTATGGAGTAGGGGAGCTCCATACTTTCCCCTGGAAAGGGGAAGTAGCAGACTTTGTTATTGGTGTGTAGGAGGAGTACAAGTCCTGAAAGCATGAGGCCATGCTAGTAGCTATATAATCCAGCACATTTAACTCTCAGCACATGACTAGCCCTTCTAGTGTTTTTTTGTTTTGTTTTGTTTTTTTTGATCTGGGGGCTGATAGGGCCTGAAAAATGAAGGATTCCTTCCTGGTCCCGTTTTAAATATTCCATGGATATAGTCCTGTAACCCAAACTGGGCACTGGTAACATGACTTTGGCCATTTACAATGTTTAAAGAGCCAGCAGAATTACCAGCAAATGTGCTATAATATCCACTTTGGGCTAGGTCCTATTCTACCTATTACATTTTCACTAGTGCACTTAGTTGCATAAATGTGATCTTCCTCCTCCTTTCTGCTTGAAAAAAAGGTAACTCCAAGGGTGGATGGGTCCTCCGTGCTGCTTTATGAGACTTCATATTAATGATGGCATGTTGATGAATTAGCATTTTTTAGGGCATTGGGCAGGATGGAATAGGATCACACCTAAGGGCCTAAGTCCATTTAGGTGCCTCATAAGTGCAATGGGATCTGGCTATATAACTGCAAGGATAAAACTCTTCACTCTTTTTACCCTCATTTTGCTAGTTTACTGTCACTTGGAGCCTGATCCATCGCCCACTAAAATCAATGGAAATTCTCTCCTTGATGTGACCACTGACCTGACATGGATCTGAACACTTTATGATAAAACTTTTATGGAAGCCACAGTACATCAATGTGGGAAAAGCCAGACTTTTTAGATGGATGGAGAAAATACACCTTCAAACTTGTACAAATGGAGTTTGCTGTAGTTTTTATATAGCAACATGCACACTTTGTAAGCATCAAGAATTGAAAGAGAACAGCATCCATGAATCACACATGCAAGATATGTCTTTGTCTTTCTGAAGATCTATTGGAAAAATTGTAGAATAAAATAAAATAAAATAAAATAAAGGCTCTAATTTCCCGATACTTATGGAATAACTCATGGTTGGATAGTAGGTCTATATCAGAGGTGATTCAACCAATCAAAAGATAGAAAATATTTGATATATAACAATACAATTCACTCGAGGTCATTTACATACTGCAGCATTATTGGCTAAAAAGTCATCCTTCACAAGAGTGATATATGTCCTTTTGCTAAGTGGCAGTAGGTTTTTGGCCATATCATTAAATATTTATGAAACATATACATAAATCTTCCTTCAGTAGGCATCATCTGGGATTCATTTGGAAGAGATCCATTCATTCCACTTTTTAACATTTTAAGTTTGTTTCAGGCTCATGTTTCATGGGTAAAGTTCTAAAGTGCAGCCTCATCTCCCCCAGCCTCCCAAACTACAGAACTGGAGTAACATAGAAACGCAAAGTTTTTATTTGCAGGGGGCTGAGTCAGAAACAAAAATCTCCTTGCCTGTGTCTTTCTACATCCAAGAAGAATGTTGGTTTATAATTTCACTCATATTTACAGTTTCCTTTGTTTTGAGTTTATTTTTCATAATCATTGTTGCATTAGAACTAATTAGTTTGAAAACAATGCCTCATTTATACAGCCTCCCATGTAGTCTGTTTGCCATTGTGAAGTCACTAATGCGTTATAGACAATTTGGGGGGAGAATCTTCTGAAGTTTTGTGTGTTTTTCCTTTCTTATTACATGATTTAGTTGCCTTAAACCAGGATCTGATTTTTAAAAAACAGAGTTGAAAAGACTCCAAACGAATACATTCTCCCCACTGAAAACCAGTGATGGAGGCCTAGGTATCTGTGCTGTGGAAATGTTCTCAAAAAGACCCAGACATAGTTGGACCTGCACATCTGCTTAGTGTATCATAAGGGTTGGAAGAATTTGCTTCCTTCTTGGACCAGTGGCCTATATGTGTGTGTCAAAGTTAATCTGTTTCTGATGCTCCTGATCTCTGAAGGGAGCTCAAAGCCTATGTCCTGAGACCCTATGCCAACTGACTTGCTCTGGGTCTGCCCTTGGCTACAATGATGGGACAGATATGCTGCAGCAGAATTGTGTGAAGGAGCAGAAATTGCCTGGCCATGAAGCTATCCAGGCGTAAGGTCTTAAATTAAGGGATTCCCTAAAAGAAATACCAGTGCCAGAATAATTCCCTTCTGATCCTCAGTGCCCAATGATACCTACCCTTCCTCTCTTGATTTCAATCCAGGCAGAGTGAGTGAGTTCGGGCTGATAGCAAGGGATTAAAAATGGCTTCTGCTTTTGCCAGGAGTGGCTTAGTATCTTTGCCAGCAGTGAGTCTTGTGCATACAAGCATGCCAGGTATGTCAGAAAGCCAAGCCAAATAAATACCAGAGGCCTTTCCCAGAGCACCTGCTTTCACCTGGGTTAAGTGCTGAGAGCCCAAGAGAGTTGAGTATAGAATACCCTAGCGGGGAAGATATGCCCATGAGGGGATAAAGAAAGTTTACCATCTTAAAGGGGCAGAGAGAGCTGTTTTAGCTGTTGTGGAATTTCTGTTATAGCCCAGGGGCTTATGGCTTTGTTACTGTTTATACCAGTAGTTTGGGCTGGGACTGCAAGGGGTGGTTTTGGAGGTCCCATTAGTGCTTGTGAGGCATGCAATTGCCTTGAGCCCTGTCTGGGGGTAGTGCAAGGCTGAGCTATTGTCAAGCCTAGTGAGGGAGCAGTACAAGGTTACAGGGCAGGTGAGGGCCAGGGAACCAGTGCATAAGAGAGGCACAGCGCCAGAAGAGAGCAGCCACAGTGGATCAGGAGCCTGGCAAACAGAGGCCAGGGGCCCAGAGACTGAAGGCAATAGATGGATGCTAGTGTCTCAAAGCCAGGTCTGATGCCATGGGACCTAATGAGAGTAAAGGGGTGGAGGACGAGGAGGCTGAAGCTCCAAAAGGAGAGAATAACATTATGATAACATCCTTGAGGCTTGGGGTGTGGTATAGGGGAAGACAAGGAGCCACGCATTTTGCCCTAAGGCTACAGGTGCCCTACAAGGGCCAAGTCAGGAGGGAACAATTCATGTTGAAGCTTACGCTGACGACTGTTGGTAACCTCCCTTGATCACTCTCACAAGATCAAGGCATGGCGGGTGAGCGAACTCGAGGGAGAGGCCATAGAGTTTGAGCCAGACAGGAGCCGCAGTTCCCCTAGGAGGTGTCGCAGCCTCCCCAGTGGGTTTGCCACCTGTTACACCCCATGGGCTTTGGTGCCATGTGAAAGCTGGGATTCTGGGCAAACCTGCCTCAATCAGCTGGTGAGCTCATACTTCATTGCTCATATGGAATTCCTGCAGGAGCCCACACTGAGTAGGCAGCAAGCTCAGAGATCACTGCATGCATGGTGCAGCTGAACTGTGGAGTCACTCCCCACTTTCCCCATTCCTGGATGCGTTAGTGGATGCTGAAGCAAGGTGTAGAGACAGCAGGCAAAGACACCACTTCGGACTTCCAAGGACCACAGTTCACAGTTCCAGAAGGAGCCAGATTTGCTTAAAGATATGTTATAAAACCCATGAAGTTCAAAGGTCCTCCCAAGTGTAGAAGCCTATAGGGCTAGGGTGCTGAAGGAGTTCCAGCTTTTGTAGCTAATTGGACAAACATCTAGTGTCATATCCAGCCACCTTTGAGTCCCCCGAGCCCTTGTCTGGGGCAGGACTTAAACCCATGCCTCAGGAGTCATGCCAGATGACCCCAACCGCTCTGCTACCACACCTCTAATAAGGTTTATTGCTTTAGGAAAAAAAAAAAAGTCCTTTTTTCTGAGGATACTGGATTGAGTGAGGAGGGGTTTTGTTTTTGTTGTATGATGAAAAAGGAAATGGAGGGCATGAAAGGCACAGGAGAAAATGAAAGAAGGTTTTGTCTTTTAACTGATAGGAGCTCTGCTCTGATAATTTTCCAAGGGACTAAAACTTGTTTTTGCCATGTTTTTAAATGCTGTGGTGTTTGAGTGGCTCAAACATTGGATTGATAGAAGCAGGGAATAACTGATAATTGCAGAAGAATGCTAAATTCTATATTGATGCCTATCTAGTTATATAAATGCACATGCACAGAGATACAGAGAAAGATGCAGACACACATACACAGACACCTAGCGACAGAAAATGAAAAGAAGTAGGAGTAGAAAATTTTGAATTCTACTAATTTTCACCAAAGGCAGCAGTGGGATAAATGTGTGTTTCAAGAGTTATGAATTGAGAACTAAGGATTAGAAGTCCACTATAAAGTAGAGGAAACATTCACCTTTAGTAGAACACAACTCCATATGTATTAAAGTTTCCCCTACACATAAATTAGGATTTGGGAATTTTTCTATAATACAAATTTATGGACCCTATATAAAGATGGACTTAGCTAGAAATCAAAATTTTACCAATATATGGGTTTTCACATTGAACAAACTCACTACACTTGAAATACTGAAAATCTGAGAGTTGGTAGAAGCAGAATATATCCTGCAGAGTAAAAGAGGTACTCTTGTATAGCCTTGTATTACCATTCCTATAAAGATACAGTAGGTAAATTATGCCCATTGAATATTTAAAGAACATTTCAGATATTCCATAAAAGGTATGTGTAGGAAGTAGACATTTAAAAGTGAAAGTTTAAAAGTTAGTTGCACGATGAAGACATATCAGTTTATATGGTAAACATATTTGAATATGTTTTAATTAAAAAGGTACCTTCCCAAAATGGAGAAAACTCCTAGATTTGGCACAAAACCCCTATATAATACACAATCCTCTCTCTCTCCCCATGTCAGTATGTCTCTCTAATCTCCCTTTTAGGCATGTATCCTTATAAATGCCTCATAATCTATGATTGATAGGTTATAAAAAGATGAATAATCTGATACAGGGATTTTATAATTGGCTAGATATGTCAAAGTGTGTATATAGTATATATACCTGTATATGTAAAAGCATTCTATTATATCAGATACTCAGATCAGAAACAAATGCATTTGGAGAGCACTGTTGGATGATTCAATTACAGCAGAGGACAAGAGACTAAGGAACATACGCAGAGAAACTCTTGCAATGCAAGAATGCATTAGGAAAGGGAATGACAGTAGGGATCAGAAAATGGTAAGACTAAAAATAAAATATTAATTTGACTCTTGTCATCTAGTTAAGAGAGTAGTTTAAAACCACATCTAGTAGTGATGAACATGAAAGTGAGCTTTTATACTAGGGGGAAATGGAAGCCTCCTCTCTATTTATAAATTTGGAAAATCACGTTGTTGGGGTGGGGGATCTATTTTTAGGATTCTGATGATATCACAGCTCACATTTTGTTCACATGACATTTCCTCCTCAGATTCTTCTGATAAATCTTACAAGTCCTTCTTTTAAATCTTGGCCGTTTAATGCATATTTGGGTGAACAAAATTATTATTTAGATGTTCAAGTTTCCGTAATACTCTCCTTTCTATTTAATGTGTGTTGCATGCAGTTTTATAAATTTGTTTGTTTAGATTTTACTTTTAAGTACTTGCACTAAAATGAACAAAACTGGATTAATCATGGACCTGAATTTTTTAAAATCTCAGTCCACTTTACACTGTTAGCACCAAAAAGTTGAATAACAGCTGATCTAAATATAATTTGGTCCCAATGCTATAAAACTGTAAAGTGTAGCAATGTATCTGCACTGCACAGTTAAAGCAAGATAACTGGCACCTGAAGAAGCCTTGTGTGGAAGTTGTGTTCAGTAACAAAGCTTTACTTGCTTTTCTGTGTCCTTATTGTTTCTGCACTTGCTGATGTGTGTCTGGGGGCATGTTCTACATTTCTTTGTGATGAGACTCCCTAGTAGTCTTTCCCAGTTAATGGTGGGAGAAATTGTCTGTCTTTTGGGGTAACTGTGGGAAGGGCCCTGGAGGACTATCACTTCACTGTTTTGTCAGCATCCTCACTGCAAATTGGGCAAATGGAACCAATACTGCAAACCAGGATGTTAGCTAAATAAATTAGCCTGGGATTAAATAATCTCCAGACTCAAATCAGTGGTTTTCCCATGTGGATTTGTAAGGAGATTTGATTTAAAGCTTGGGTAGGTTGCCAGGTTTTTCTCTCAGTGAAGATATATGGTAAATGAGACTGAGAATGGAAGGAGTAGATCGTCTAGGCCCATTTAAGAAATAAATGATAGGGCATGCATATCTGAACCATTGTCTATGATAATCATTTCCATGTGTTTGAGACAGAAGCACAGGTCCAAAGCTATATTTTCTACTCCTCATCATATGAGATAGATCAGGATTACACAAGGTTATACATGTTATATGGAAGGGTTTCGTATCCATGGACAACAACTGTTGTTTTTATACTTTGCATGGGAGTAGATATTAAGACAACTTTGGGCCTGCCTAATTCCTTCCTTATGTCAGTATAATTCAGGAGAAGGTCCACTGAAGTCAGTGCATTTACACTGGTTTTGAGTTCACCTAACCTGAGAAGATTATCTTAATCATGCAGAACCACAAATCCTTGGCTGAAGTTGAAGTAATGGGAAACTGCTGTCCCAGATTCTAGAGGCAAATCCAAAATCTGTGAAAGTCTGACAATGTAAACTATTTCAGACAGGCTTTTTTATGAAGTTTAGCCATTCCGACAGAACTCTTCTGGTACCAGATTCCTCT
>NW_005842283.1:1157911-1166507 GCF_000455745.1 Alligator sinensis | reverse complement strand
GGAAACCTCAATGGCTCTTCCAGTTTTCATTTGAATGTCAATGAAATTAGGACAACTACAAGGACAGAATCATATTTCCCATGCTGGATGACCAAAGTGCAACTTGAGTTTAACTCTGAATAATCCAACTATTATGTAGTAGTGATTCTCCCTAAGCATCTCCAGAGAGCGCTTCTGTCCCTGTAGTGGGGGCATTTATATATACCCAGAAGAGGCAATAGAATCTCTCCTGTAAAAAAATTGGGCAACTCAGAATTAGTCAATCTGTATTTTACTAGCACATGAAGAAAAATAGGATTTTGCCCTATGTGCCTTTTAAAATCAGGCTAAAAAATATACCAGTCCTATCTCTTCTAAACAAAGAAGCTACTTGGACTTTTGAAAAAAGAAATATTAGAGAATTTTATATCAGATGCTTTGAAAACTATATAGGAAAAAAGGAATCTTCAGGGGATGGCTAAGTGCTTTGCAATCTGAAAAGCCTCTGGAGGTTTACAGCCAGTAGTGAACTTGTAACCTCTAAATGTCGTCTTGAACACAAAAATCTTTCAACTACTATCTAAAGGACCTGACAGTAGCCATTTAAAAATTTGATTTTTTTCCCTTTGTCCAAAGGAGAGATCAGTAATTCTAACCTCTTTGCTCTTCTGTATTGCAACTTTAAGTAGGAAATTATTTATCCTTGGTGGAGGATGATAATTCAGACTGCCAATAGTTCTCAGAGCATTTCCTTTAATCATAGGATCCTTAGAATTAGGGATAAGGATGTACTGTACATGTAGAACATTCTAATAGCTGCCCAGACAAAAGATATCCTAAGGCTACCTCTTCAGACAGTGAGGCACTTATTGGCAGCCCTGGGCTTTGTGACAAATTAAAATAAGCCAATTTTTCAGTTTCTAGCACTAATAAAGGTGCTTGCATTCAGTTTTATCAATGACACTGAACAAAATTCCCTCACAAAAAAAGATGATGGGATGTTAGCTTTTTTCAAATCGAAACATTCTTGGTTAGGCCTGCAATTTGGGGTCTAAACAATGGGATTTTTTCCAGTGTAATAGAAAGCAAATAAAAGGTTTTCAAGTAGAATTCATCAAGACTGCTTTAACATTGTTTCTTTTACTGTTGCTCTTTGACCTGAGCAGTAGGGCTGTGTGAAGCTTCAGTTCCTGATTCGATAAAGCAGAGATTTGGTCCAATTCAGTGGCTGAATTTTCAAATCCGAATCGAATCAGAGGACCCTTTAATCTCTCCAAATCAAATCGGAGCCCCTTGAATCGATTCAGAGAGAATCAGAAAGATTTGGAGACTCAGACATAGAGACAGCTTAAATGTTTTTTGTACATACTTCTAGGTAGCAGGTGGCTCATGAATGCTGCAATGCTGGAGTGGATAGTGTCCCACAGGAGTGCGGGGGGTCCCCTGCGTGCTCAGCAGCAGACCCAGCAGTGGACCAGAAGCACTTCAGATCCACTTCTGGGTCCACCAGGAAGTGTGCAGGGGGGCCCCCCGTGTCTCCCGGCTTGGCAACTGGTGCCTCCTGAGTCTGGGGGGACACCCAGGGTCCCCCTGCAGCTGATTGCCAAGCTGGGGGGGGGGGGGGAACAGAGGGCCCCCATGTGCTCTCTGGCAGACCCAGAAGTGGACCGGAAGTACTTCCAGTCCACTTCCTAGTTCACTGCCAAGGACATGGAGGGACCCCCCGCACTCCTGTGGGATGCTTCATACGCCCCAGCTTTGCAGCGATCACAAGCCGCGCTGGTACCTCAAGGTATGTAGAAAAAATATTTAAAGCTGTGTCTGTGTGTGAATTTCTGATTCTTCGAATCAGCATCAAATCTTCAGATTCAGCTGAATCGAATTACGGACAGTAATCCAAATCAATGAAGTGAATCACTGTCCTTGATTTGGGCCGAATCCAAATCCAAATCAAATAGGGACCGCTTCGCTTGCCCCTACTGAGCAGCATGTAAGTGTAAAGCATACACTGGCTCACCCAACCAGCAGAAGGCTTCAGCCTCTCATATTTTGAAATTTCCATTCTTTGTATTAGTTCTCACATAACTTTCAGAAAGAGTAAAATAAAAAAATGCCTATTCTTCTCATCCTTAAACTCTGGAACTTGAAGACATGGTGGCAAATCAATGTACTCTCACTCACTAGAACACACGCACATTCATACTCCCACTGTGAGATGTTTTTTATCTTTTAAAAGCTCTGGTTTGAATCACCTGTATAAAGTTGCTCTTCAGGGATGTAAAAATATATTGGGCATTATATCTGGCCCCAGATTATTATTTTACAATACAAAAAATTAAAGGTTGCCTCATAATTGGGGATCCTGGCTTTCTCTGATTAAAAAACTCCAATTTTCAGATTAAAAAAAGTAACCCCAAATCCACTTTTTTTCTGTGATTAAAATGAAACACCACTATATATATATATATATATAGAAACACCACTAATATATAGAGATATTAGTGGTGTTTCATTTTTTATCAGAGAAAACCAGGATCCCTGCTCATAATAAAGCATACAATGATGTGACCCCTGCTCTAGGATGATATAGCAGAAAGTACAGATAGAGGGAACAGTATGGAGATGATGGGGTAGAGGGCAAAGCTAAAATCAACAAGGTTATGCAGCTACATAATAAAGTCTACTGTACACTATGATGGAGCAAGCACTCTTTTTTAACATAAATATTTAGAAATGCAAGTTGGTTAATTTCCCCACTCATTTTTAATCATAACTGACAGGGTTAATTTGCGAAAAAATGTTTTTTTTTAGACAGGTTTATCTGATCACATAGGTATATCTGGTTTGGTATGAATGAACTACAAAGAATTATCAGAATGTGACTGGAGTTATAAAAGGAGTACAATGGAAGAACCAAGGACTAGATATTAATTGTTAATGAAGCAGAAAGGAGACAGAAAATGTGAAAAAGCAACACTACAAATGAAAGCAAGGAACAGGTGAATGAGTAGACTGTAATAAGCATCCTGTCCAGTGCAGGGGAGATGGACTCACGACTGCATGTACAAATATGTAAACTCTTTTCCATTTTAACCTGAAGTAAGTGTTATTTTGTTTTGAAAATCCTGTCCTATTTCATTGCAAGCATCTGTTAGTTACATGGTTCCCAAATGAATAAGTTTCCAGAAGTCATTCGCATTTTGGACTCTAGTCTATACTATAAAGCAACTGCTACTTGCTACTGTCAGAGAATGGATTCTACACTAGATAGTGTCACCTAGCATAGTAATTCTTGTGCTCTTATGCAGTTTTACATTAGCCAGACTGAAAATAATGGAGCTATGGAGATCTCCCCTAATGAAAACAGAGGTCTAGGTACTAACACTAAATGGAGAGACTATGTAAAAGTCAGATACATACTCACCTGGCTGGATGCATGATTGCTGGTGGTGATCAGTGGTGGGATGTTATCTGTAAAACTAGTGTTTTATTTTTAAAAAATGACCACAGCAGTGAAAACAAGCTAAGCCAAAGGAAACTATCGGTGGAAAATGGTTAATGTTCTTCCAAACAGAAAAAAGGAAAGGATGGATAAGGAAAATGTGATATAATTCATACTCTTAGAAAGAAATTATAGAGCCATGAAGAAAGAGACTTCAACTTTAAAAAGTTAATTGAGCATTGTCCTGTTACAGACAAAGAACCCTGATCAGAGCCAGATAGGGTTCTGGGAGGGGGCCAGTTCTTCAGCACTATTGAGGGCAGAGGTAGAGCTGGATGAACAAGAGATGCTTAGGATGTGGGTGCCCAAGACAAATTATATTGAGGGCCTCTTGCAAGGTGCACTTTCCAAGGGAGAGTCATCACTAGTAGAATCTGCTGTGATTGAATGTAAACTCTCAGAATATTTACAAGTGGAAATTGGACCACACAGGCAGGCGCATACACAGATTAATGAATCACTATGCAGACAGGTCATGAGACTAGCATTTTTGTGAGGAACAGCATGGAACAGCAATGAATAATAATGAAGAAGAAGGGTGGACCACTGGGTTTGCCCTGGGAGGTTGCCCACAGCCTGTTGTCTTAGGCTGACAACAGCAAGGTAGCCAGCAGATGCAGCAGTGTCAGGGTACCCCCCAGACCTGGCAGACCTGGTTCCCCAGATGAAGTGCTGGACTGGCAGAAACTGGAAGATGAAGAAAAAAAGAGAACAGAGTGAGCAAACAGCAAAAACATAGTGAGCAGCAGCAAAACCATGATTTGGAATTGAGAAACTGAGGAATGAGGGCATGTCTACAGCGCAGCAGTAGCATGTCCTAGAACAGCTACCCTGAGGATGTCCCATATGCCTGCTCACCCTCACTTGCTTCCAATCCAGCAAGACAACAGCAAAATCACTCTTGGGTCATCTACTCCAAAGCATGTCAGAGGCCAGCTCAATCCTAGTTGCAGAGAGATGCCTCAGAACATCTTTACTGATATACCTCTGGTTTGTGACCTGGAGCGGATGAGAGGGGCAAGCCTGGGAACATCTTTATTGGAACACACCACCACCACCACGGTTTGGACATACCCAAAGAGGGTATATGGAGTGGTAAGTAGGAATGCACTATAGTATGTCAACTCCATGGAAATCATAGATGCTAAATTACTGTCCCACTTTTGGAAGTGGAGGTTTTATACCTCTCTTTCAAGAACCTTGTGTGAAGCCTTGTGATTTGAATGGAGTTCCCCCTGCAGATAGATTCCTGAGTGTCATTCCTTTGTTGAGCCAGAAGCTGCAGTAGTGTAGCACTGAATGGACAAAACTACTTTGGGGAACTATATACACTTAAAAGAACTTTATTACTTGGGTTTGAATTGATATCTGAGGTTAGAGAAAAAAATGTTTCAGAATATGCAAAAGAATAGGAGGTGACAGCAAATTGGGAGGAAGGGGGAGGTGTCTGTCTGCATATATAGGCAAAGAAGGGGAATTCTTCATATGACCTTCTAAAATGACAGTTATTTTATGAATTATGTCTGCATAATCTTAAATGTAGCAAACACAGTAGAAATCAAAGGACTTGCTTTGGGCAGTCTGCTTAACAATGAATTTGTATATAATTAGCTCTAGTTTTGAAAGGAGACCCAAATGGATATCTCCCTTAATGAAAATAGAAGTCTAGGTTCTACCACTAAATGCGACATACACCTGGAGAGACTACATGAAAATCAGAGCCTAAGCATGGGTCCCACGAGGAGGAACAGGGGCAGAGTTTCGAAATAGAAAGTGGATAATCTCCAAGCAGGGCAAGTGGGAGCCGAAATCCTCCCCACCACTTCTGGAAGCAAATATTCAGTTGTAGTATAGCATGTATGCTCATGCTATCTTAAATCTAGTGTATGGTAATGCAGTGTTCACTTCACTGGGTATCTACTCGGGCTGTGCAAAATTTTGCCAGGTGTTTCATTTCGATGCTGTTTTGACTCATTTTGAGTTTGAAACAGCAAAATTGAAATGAAACGAAAGGCTTTGAAACAGCCTTGAAATGAAATGAGGGCACTCCAAACATTTTGAAAGTTTTGAAATGTTTCGAGTTTCAAAGCTGGGCTTGGTTGCAGCTAAAGAGAAACTAAGGAGAGGGAAGGGGAAGAGGGTGGAAGGACTTCTCTGATATTGACTGTGTAGCTGGCCAGTGACTGTGATCCTTCTCTGAGGTCCTTTCCAATCCCAGTGCTCTGGGGGAGGGACGGAAAAACAGCTGTGTCTCAACACACACAGTGTCACCCATGTCATGAGTTTTGCTTTTCAGCAGCTTGAGGTGCAGTTCCCCGAACCCCCTGCACCTATCTCCTTGAAACTTGGCAGGCTTCATGGCCTCAGCAGAGGCTACCATGCCTGTTGTTTTCACCCCACTGCACCTTAACACACACATACACAGTCACATATCATGAGTTTTGCTCTGAATAGTTTGAGGTGCAGTTTCCCAGAAACCCCTGCACGTATCTCCTTGAAACCTAGCATGGCCTCAGAAGGAGCTACCATCTCTGCAGTTTTCATCCTGCTGCACCTTAACAGACACACGTGACACATGACACAAGTTTTGCTTGTCAGCAGCTTGAAGTGCAGTTTCTCAGAAACCCCTGCACCTATCTCCTTGAAACTTGGCATTTGGCCCCAGTAGGGGCTACCATACCTGCTGTTTTCACTCCTCTATGCCTTCACACTTACGAGTGACATGAGTTTTGCTTTCAAGATTTTGAGGTTCAGTTTCCCAGAAATCCCTGCACCCATCTCCTTGAAACTTGGCAAGCTTCATGACCTCATAAGGGGATATCATTCCTACTGTTTGCATCCAAATCTTCTAAGAAATGATGAAGTTATAGGAAGTTTCATGTTTCCCTATTATAGCCTATGGGGGAAATGTTGAAACAGCGAAACAGTTTCAACAAAACGAAACGGAACAGTGCTTTGAAACAAAATGAAACTCAAAATGAAACACTGTCCCATTGAAACAGAAGTTGAAATGAAATGGTGTCATTTTGCAGAGCCCTAGTATCTACTGTTAGAGCAGGATCTTCCCATACTTTGGAAATACAACCATCATGGAATGGTAAGTGCTGAACTCTTAGTAGCAAATAGTTAGAGCATAGAAGATATTCATGATAGCATGAAATGGCAGGTCAGATTTATAAAATTACTACCATTTGCTTATGCCATGGGTAAAAAAGTAACCCCAAATCCACATTTTTTCCATGATTATGAATGAAACACTGCTAAATAATAAGTACACACACACACACACACATAAACCAGGATTCCTGCTTATGACCTTTTAAAATTAATTAGTACTAGTTAGCACCTTACAGATAATCCTTTTGCATTCTCCTGTACCTGGTGCAGTCATCACCAGGGATCTTGGTTTGTCTGATAAAAAAATCTTCAATTTTGGATTTAAAAAAGTAACCCAAAATTCACATTTTTCCTTGACTAAAATGAAACACCACTAATACATGGAAATAACATGGGGTTATTTTTTTTATCTGAAAATTGGGGATTTTCTTTATCAGAGAAATACGGGTTATACCAGGGAGCTGTCTGATGGTTTATGCTGGCAACACCCTGGTCGTCCTGTAATCTATGACAGTTTCAGAGCACAGTATATTCATTCTGCTCTGAGAGGTCAGTTAGCGATTAAGATTGGGGTAGAGTGATTCTTAAAGTGGTTGGATCTCCCTTTGAAACTGAGAGCTCTGTACACGTTTATGACTGAAAGACAAACCTTAGTTCTTCAACATAAAATTGCCTGCTGACTAGATGGAAGAGGAAAAGATAAATCACATATCGTGTGTATACTTTTCATATTACTGGGAGATAGTAGGGGTGTGCAAAGCAGGTTGTATTTGATTCAGATTCAGCTCAACTCAGGGGACAATGATTTAATTTGTTGGTTTGGATCACTGTCCCAATTCGATCTGGCCAAATCTGAATCTGAAGTTTCGATGCTGATTCGGAGAATCAGCGATTCGGCCATAGACACAACTTTAAATGTTTTTTCTCCCTACCTCGAGCACAGCTTGTGAATGCTGAGATGGTGGGGCAGATGGAGCATCCCACAGGAGCTCAGGGAGGGGGGTCCCTTACATGCTTAGTGGTGAACCTGGGAGTGGACCGAAAGTACTTCCGGTCCACTTCCGGGTCCACTGCCAAGCATGCAGAGGACCCCCCCTACACCTCCCTGGCTCAGCGATTGGCTTCAGGGGGACACTGGGTGTCCCCCCCAGACCCAGGAGGCACCAGTCATCAAGCCGGGGGGTAGGGGGAGGGTCCTCCGCATGCTCCCTGGAGGATCCAGAAGTGGACTGGAGGTGCTTCTGGTCTACTTTTGGGTCTGCCACTGACCATGCTGGGCACACCCCATGCTCCCATGGGATGCTACATCCACCCCAGCATCTCAGTGTTCACGAGCTGACTGGTACCTTGAGGTATGTAGAAAAAACATTTAAAGCTGTGTCTATGTCCAAATCATTGAATCTCTGTGAATATCTCTGAATTGATTTGGAGGGTTCCGATTTAGTTTGGAGAGATTAAAGGGTCTCCTGATTTGATTTGGATTCAGAGATTTGGCTGCTGAGTCAGGCCGAATTTCCACCGAACTGAATAAGTGACCGAAGCTTTGCACAGCCCTAATACTCAGCTATCATAGCAATAGAGACCATATAATAACAAAGATGCATAAAGAAGTAAAAGTTAAGTATGGAATGATAAAAATTTAGAATGTGTTGTTCTATCGTTTGGCAATCATTGAACTTTTACAATGGGTTGCTTTATGTTTAATCAGTAGGGCAATCTGCCACTAGAATGACAGGTCTTCTGGTAAACACAAAGTGTTGGTAGTGCAGATGTACAAGCCACTAGTGAAAATAAATGTCTTCAATAGAAATAAATGGCATTTTGTTTCAAATCAAAATATAATTTATCACACTCCTCATTTTCCTATTACGACTACAGAACAAATATAGATATGATATTTTAATACCTATTAATATAGTTAGTCATGTGTATGTTGACACAGTTTTTTGTCAAAGAAAGATGATGTCATGATTTTGATGAGCATACCCTCAAACTGAT
>NW_005842283.1:1139324-1157880 GCF_000455745.1 Alligator sinensis | reverse complement strand
TGAACCTGTTTCTTCTTGTAGGGGATATGGATCTTTGAACTCATCCTGATAATCGAAGTATGAAGATAAATAGTATGACATGTTGTACAATCATTATTTAATCATTAATCAATAATCACAGTTGTTTTTCTTGTCTGTCTTGAGTAGTATTACACAATAAAACCTGTCTTAGGATCGCCAAAGTTCTTTACAAAAATGAATGACCTATTGTTCATGACTAGAACCGATAGACTATTTCTTGCAAAATATTCTGTCTCCTTTATCACAAATAATTTTCAAATTGATGTTGAGATTTACAAATGTACCTGCTGTTTGTAATTGATCATCAAAAGCTTCCTGCAAACAAATTTCAGTTGATTGACAGTTCACAAACTGCTCAGTGTATGATTTGTCCATTATTTATTTTTTCATACTGCTTTGTGATTTATCACCTTAATGAATGTCATGCTACTGTATCCTCCATTCGGTGAAAACTACTATCATATGGAAAGGGAATGATCACAAATCATTGAGTTATGAGTCTTGTAGAGGGAGATTATTTGCATGACTGGGAGGTAGGCCATCAGGTTTAGGATTTTTTTAGCATATTTAAAAAGTCCTTTCCTTTCTTTACATCAAGCCTGCATCACTGCTGGTAAAATAGTCGAATCTAATATGATGGATGAGGTAAGAGTTACAAGTTAATTTTATTTTTCCCTATTCACACAAATAGGGAATAGTTGTAAAAATTAATTCCATCCAAGCTAAAGGTCTTTATCATCACCTAGTTTAAATCCAAATTTGCAATGGAAATTTAAGTGACTCTAACCAATATTTAGGCAGAACTGGAATTCATGAAACTCATGGCTAACTCTGTATGGGCATGTCTACACATCATGTTACATCACTGTAGCAACATGCTACATCGCCACAGTGATCATGTGAGTCTACACGGCACCAGCAGCTGCTTTGCTGTAGTGGCACACTCCCCTGTTTTAGCATGCTGCTATGGCAAAATGGTGGCAAAAAAATAGCCATGCTCTGCACGTATGCCATAGTACTATAGCAGGTGCGTACTATGACAGGTGCGTACTATGTCGTGGTTTAGTAACAATGGGTGGCGCAGTAACAATGTTCCTGTAGGGCAATATGTAGACACACCCTAAGCTTCTAACATTCATGAAGCATCTAAGATTCATGCTTATTTTCCTTGTGGAATAGCATTCAGCCACCTAAGTCCTGACAGTTCTGAACTGAACGGCACCCATCTCATAGAATCATAAATCATAGAATTATAGAAAAGTAGGCCAGGAAAGGACCTCACAAGGTCACTGTGTCCAACCCCCTGCTCAATGCAGGATCATCCCCATCTAAAACATCCTAGACAGTGTTTGCCTAACCCAGGGGTTAACGACCTATGGCCTGCATGCTTGATCTGGCCCATAGAAAGGCCTTATGTGGCCTGCAAAGGTCCAATCTGGCACAGGGGATTGGTGGCACAGTGCCATGCCACTGCTCCCCTCCAGAAGCCTGCTACTTCATTTTTTCTGTGCTTACCTTTGCAGTAGAGATGATGGAGGAGAGAGACTTGTGACTCACAATTGGGGTGGGGGGAGGGGGCGTGGGTCATAAAGTGCAGCCATGCTGGTAAAAGGTTGCCAACCTCTGGTTTAACTTATTTTTAAAAACTTTGTGAACAATCCTCTTGCACAACTACCAAGCCTAATACCTGAAACATCAAATAACCTAACTTGCTAAAGGTAAAGGAGGTGAATGAGGGCACTGTCAATGCCATGCCATTACAGGGGCAGGACATAGTTCATTAAATATATATACAGTATAGGGATTTCCATGATCACCTCACCTACAGGGCCTGATGTGGTAGACATATGCTTAACACATCTGCACCCAGGAGAAAGGTGTTCTCTTCCTTTTACCTAAGAGTCCAGTGAGTAGAGACTTACCTGGGATGTGAAAGATACCAAGGAGACTTGAATTCACATTTCCTGCTTCCCAGGAGAGTGTCCTAACTGCATTCTGCCCCTTTAAACCTGTTCCACTTGTCATGAAATAATGAAATACTCACTGTGTCAAAAAGAAAATGAGAAGGTATCTATAGCCTAGTAGTTAAGACCTTCACCTAAGAGAGGAGAGACCTGTGTTTTAATCCCAACCTTAATGAATATTTATTTTATGCAGAGTAAAACAGCTTCAATGGGAGAGACCCATGGAGTTACGCTTCAGAATACATCATACCCTGCTGTTGAGAGTCTTCTTCTGGCAGGTGGGACATGTAGATCATGCTCCTGCAGGCAGAGGAGAAGGAGTTTTCACAGTGCCTTGCATCCTGGATGAATGCTCCAGGTACTGGGGATATGGTCTTAAAAAAAGTATTTGGAGATGAAAGGTCTCGGCTGTTTCATAAAAGAGAAGGAGATGCAGTACTACCTTCATCATCTTGAAAAGACTAATCAACTTTTATTATGTTTTGCCATTTGTAAAGACATGCATTTATTTAATAGCTGCAGCTGATGTAGCTATTAACACTTTTTAAAATTATTGTCCGCTGGGTCTTTTTTTCTTCAACAATTTAACCACCGTGTTTTGAAGTTTCTGTTTACAACAACGTTATCAGAAATTAACACAGGAAGAAAATGCTAAATTAAATGTTGATGTAGGGCCCAGTCCCCAAGTATGGATGTCGATAATACTCATCATTCCAGTTAGTTTTTTCAAGCTGTTGATCTCAAAGCACTTTATAGAGGAAATGATGATCATTGTCCCTATTTTACAAATGGAGAAACGGAAGAATGAAAAAGTGAAGTGATTCACACAAGCTTATTCAATAGGCTAGTGGTATACCTTGAGAACCAGGTGTCTATTATTGCACATTCCCCTCTCCATTTTCCCCTCTTTCGGGGACATATTTTTGAGTCAGGCATTTGGTTGGAGTGCAAAAAAAAAGTTTAATCCTAGAGAAAATTCCACATCATATAATTTTCCCCAAATATCCACATCATAGGATCCTTATTTCTATTTGCCCCCATTCCCCTTTAAGTGTCAAACGGGAATATTGCCTTGGCTTGCCTTACACCTTGTTTGCTCCAGAACCACATTGGTTTACAGCAGGTATACAAGAGTTCTGAGGAAAGGAACCACGGGAAGCTTTCATTTCTTATTTATTTATAAACTTGACATTCCATGTCATGTAAAATTAAAATATTTAGCTTGTTCCTGCCCCAGTTACTTTAACAACAGTCTCTTCTGAGCTTTACCAGCCTTTCACCATGGATGGTACAAACATGTACACAAACTCCAGATGCTGAAATGTGTTGTCTTTTGACTGTGGCCTTCTTTTCATTTACTGGATAATTATAGTTGTGTGGAACTAATCAGCTTTTGTTTTTTGGGGATTGGGAAAGATTCTTTGAAAAGTGTGGTTTAAGTTTTCAAGTATAGCTATAGAAATCCTGTGAAACTTGCTTAAGGTTGGAACAGGAAGTCTCTACCACAGCTAGGAGCAGAATTCAGATTCCCCAAGGCCCAGCCTTGCGTTTTGCACACAAAACTCTCCTTCCCTCTGCAGGCAGACGTATAACCTATTATATGTTAATGGCAATGGCTTCAGCAGAGAACTGTTTTGATTACTGTTCTAGGGAAAGGGAACTGTTGAGTAGTTTTGTCTTAATGCATTCATCATCTGAAGATGCATAAAGAAGGGGAAAGGTCAGTTATCTGACCACTGCAGAAGCCATTAGAAAAGAAGTTACATACAGACAATGGGAACTCTCCAGGGATTGTCGCAAAGAAAGTGATCTTAGAGGGAAGGGTTTTTCTAGCTGGTATTAAACTACACTAAATTACTAGTAATACTGACCTGCACTACAAGGCTGCTACGAGGCTTAACTTACTAATGTTTAAAAACTGATTTAATATTTCTGGATAGAATATACTTCAGATCTTTGGAGAGGGGCTGGGGTTTGAATGCCAGGGATTTTTGAGGGGAGAAAGGAGTGACATTTCTACTAAAATCCTAAACCAAAAGAATGTCTTTCTCCCACTTCTGGTTTCAATGGAACAAAATATCGAGAGAACGCTTTGTACGGTTTTGGTACTGTTGAATCTGGGGATTACTTTTGAAGCACAAACTATTTTCTCCAACTTCTTCAACAAAGGATTTACTTAACATTAGTTTATTTCAAAGAGAGGAAAATGGCTTATCCTTTCTTTAATAAGATTTTAAGTCTGCATCCAGACGCTCAGGCATTTGCGGTTTGTGGCGCTACAAATCTCTTTGCGGCAACAACAGATGGCATGCCTGAAATGTTAAAATGTGCCTCGTGCTGCAAATTTGCATTGCAGGGGCAAATTTTGCTACTGGGAAATCCTAGTAGGAAAAAAAAATGGCAAGAAAAAAGTGGTATGGCGCATGCGACAGGAACGTGCCCTGGCAAACACAGAGGCTTGGGCCTCCAGAGAGACACTCTTGCTGCTGCTGCCCAAAGTTCACATACAGGGGTGTGCACTGCAGCAAAAAGTAGCAGCAGAAAATTGTACCACTACTATTTTTGCAGCTGCGAGTGCATGCCCCTGCATATGGGGACATGCCCTAAGGTTGCATTATAAGCTTTCATAAAGAGCCACTGTAACATCTACTTTTCTTACTAAATCAAGTGTGTCATTTTGTGAATTTTTAGACTAAGTTTCTGCCACCTTTAATACACAGGGCGCCTTCTTGAATTTTCATTAAAATGTATCTATTACATTTTATACAACATGTAAAATAGCTGATATTTGTAAATTCATGTATTTAAAATGAATATTCATGGGGCACTCCATGCCTTACATGTTCCTCCTTATATGCCCATCCAGAGGGAAAGATTTAAAACATGCACCTGACAATCTCTCTCCCTACTGGAGTCTGCTTGGGTTGGCCAGGTGAAACAACTGCATATAAGAATTATAATACTCCAGACAGTGCCTTTCTGGCCAATTATAACATGCCTAGAATGGTGTTGCAAGGCATAAGGCTGAAAGGCCAAATGACTTTGCCCACTTGAGAAATGCAATAATTCCCTAGAAATGCACTGCCTGGGGTATATTGCCACCATTATGAAATGGAATTCATGAATAAAGAGAAAGGAAGGAGGGAAAAAAAGGCCTACCCATGCATGTTCTGGCTATTATTAAAGTGGGTATGACATCAGTCACAGCCAATCAGACAGGCTCAGTAATGTCCAAAGTGCTAAAGACATTTCATAATTAAGTAATGAGACATGACAGGGTGTGAATTGTGTTGTATTAATTCACGCCGAGTGTGTTGTTGCAAGGCAAGAGTCTGAAGGCCGAGTGCCATCAGTGCAGTGAACTGTGAATTAATCCTGCCCCATTTTCACAATGGAGCCTCTTGTTGTGGTTTTATAAAATGTTAATTTTTAAAATATTTATATTGTTAATTAAGTGATGTGCTTCTAAGCCATGACTGCAATCAGCACAATTCACTGTTAGATTTCTGAGCAGTCAATTGTGCTGATCTCTAGTCTCTGCTAGGAATTCTTGCCAGCCAATGAAATCAGTTGTTTTCTCTTGCTCATTTTATACTGTATTCTAATATTCTATTTCCTAAAGCCTGCATGTCTGCATTCATTTGCATAAAATAAGTATCTAGATATGTCAGTAATAGTTAGTGTAGTACTTGGAACATATAAATTGCTCTGGATATACAAAGTATACTTTTATTTTCTAGTCAAAGAAAACACAAATATATGTAAGCTGCTATGCTTATCCTTTGTCAGTTGGGACTTTGTGCTGCATATTGTAGTTGTAGGCACACATTTTTTCCCATTAAAAGTAAAGCGTTCACTTTTCAATTGCAAAACTATGGCATATTTTTTCTATTTATGTGGGATACAAGAGACCTGAGGTTTATTAGTTGTCACCCATGCAGCTGCTTCCTGCAGCTGGAACCCCTGGGCCAGTGCGGGACACTGGAGGTTGGGCAGGGACCAGGTGCAGGAAGGAGACATTAGGGTTACCATATTTCCATTTTCAAAAATGATGACACCTGTAGGGGGAAGGAGGCAGGAAAGGAGATAGGGGGGAGAGTGTATATTATTGTGGGGGAGCAGCGATATGCCTGCACCCTGTCCCTGACTCCCAAGCCACACCCCCTCGCCCCCAGCCCTGCTGCTGCCCCTCACTCCCAACCTACAGTACCCTGCCTCCCAGACCATGCTGGTGCCCCTCATTCCTGACCTGCAGCCCCCCTGTCCCTGCTGATACCCCACACTCCTGACCACAGCCACCCCTGCCCCCCCAGCCCTGATGTCCACACTGCTCCCTGCTGCTGCCCCAAAAGAACCCCCCCACACACCCTTCCCCTGCCTCTCTGCCCTGCTGCAGCCCCAGTGCCAGCAGACACACACACACACACACACACACACACACACACACACACACACACACCCCTGCCTGCAGCTGCCAGGGCCCACGCACAGAGCATTTGATGCCCCATCCTCCAATCACTTTCCCTCACTGCCCTCAGCCCCAAGCAGCTCCTTGCTGGGAGCTGGCCAAATTTTCCCAAATTGAACATGTGTTTTCATTGGGATAATCCCTGGAAGTGCTGTGAAAACAGAGGCAGAGCAAAATCCTGGACATTTGCTGATATTTTTTTAAATGCCCAGATGGAGATGGAGAAGCCAAAAAGAGGACATGTCTGGGAAACCCCAGACATATGGTAACCCCAGGAGAAACCCACTTCCAGTATACCTTGCTGACCGGGTGAGTGTCAGCGCCACTCCTGGCCTACTCCAACTGCAGGCTGGGGGAGTTTCTGCTCAGGTGCCAGGTTCATCTGGGGACAGCAGCAGAGGCAGCCACAGTGGGTGGGTCCCTCTTTCCTGCCCCTGCTCCCTGCTCAGCCTCCCCTCCTTCTGGTGTCCTCCACTGGCCCCGGGTCCTTCAGCTGTGCCTTGTTTATACCCTCCTGGCCCTCAATGGCATGAGGAGCAGCACCAGTGGCATCTACTACACCCCACTTTTCCAAATCCTGGATCTACTCATGGGAGTGTACAGCATTTATTCTTGCAAGAGAATTTCAAGGAAGGTCTTTCTCCAGGAAGAAGCATGTTTCCCCTGGGAACAATTGACTAAACACTTATACACTTGTAATTTATAGCAGGAGTGCAGTGATTCTCCCAGTAGAAACATAACAGCTGTATGTGGCCAGTGTCTGCAGTCATTGTAGTGGCTGGGGGGAGTGGGAAATCCTGGCCCCAGCCCATCAGTCACAAGGTAGATCTTCTTTCCTTAATATACATCTTCAGCTATAGCAGATAGGATATGCTGCCTTTGGCTAGTAGGTTTCTGGGGCACAAGGCTACATGCTGTTTTCTCAACTAATGCCAATGACATTTTAACTAACCATGTTGGTGCTGATATTGTTCTCTTTTCACGAGTGGCCACTCTTGTATTCATGTAGCGGTGGAGTCCATAATATGCAGTCAAGTGAAATACAGGAACTTTGGGTACATTTGGGACATACAGGAAGCTTAAATAAATATTTAAATTTATGCTTAATTTAATTTGTAATTTCCGATTTACATTACAAATTGAACATGTTAGTTTGGAGGTATTATAATTAACTGTCCAGCATGTGTAATTACTACTACCCTCTACTAAATAGAATTATTCCTCCATCATGGGCCTCACAGTGCTGATGGGTGTTCTCCTGAAGAATCATGGGGTAGAGACCTATGAATTTTGGAGCAGGACAATGGACAGTCTTCATATAGCTCTGTCACTGTCAAGTTGCAAACAATCCTGTCATGACGCATAAATAAGGACTGTGAAGTCTGAGGTGGTCACGGACTCCACTAGTGAAAGGCATGTCCCTAGTTGCTTACTGTATACAGCTGTATAAATGGGAATGGACAACAGCCATAGGAAATGTACTATAATTCTGCTCTGGAAGGTCAATGAACTAGCTGACTCATTTTTTTCACACTCTAATACCAGTTATTCTTTTATAAATAAAAGCATCATAAGAATTCTGAGGAGAAAGTAAATGCATTTTAAAACATTAATAATAATGACATATATTTATAGAGGACTTTCACCCAAACACTTTCAAAATTTAAACTTACCTTGATTAATCAGTCGCTACTGGAGAGAAAAGCAAGAGCTGTCTAACAGTATACTGTAGTACATGCATAACCATTTGGAACAACAAACAAAGAAGACCACCACATGCATTTGTCTCTACAGGTGAAATTAAGAAAAGACAAAATATAATTACACAGATTGGAATCATTATCATCATCATCATCACCATTGCAATTTTGACAGGTCATCTTATATGCAGCAGGTAGTTAACTTTAGAATTCTAGTAGTTTTTACACCTATATTTACCCAGAGCTCAAAAGGGAATTATTTAAAACTGTACCTGGGTGTTATAGTCAGTAGATTACATCTTCCCTTCTTTTCCAGTGTGGAAGGGTGGTTATTACATTGGTTTTAAAACAATTTACAAGTTGTGTACTCTGTGGGCTTCCCAAAGTCTTCAATTTGGCAAAGCATTTTGCCCACCTACATTGCTTATCTTCATAATGATGGGATTACTCACATGTTTAAATCTAAGTGCATGGTTAAGTACTTTGCTCATTAGGTGTGTAATCATTCACATGTTTAAAGTTAAGTGTATGCATATATGCATAAGTGATTTTTGGAACATTTGCCTAATTCACTAAAATAATAATCCTGCAAGGTATGGAGCCCCACTTCTGAAATGATGGACGTATGTCAGTCCTCCTGATACCTTTGTGTAACCTGACTGTGCTTTTAATACTGGTTTAAAAATAATAATAAAAAAGCTTCGTAAACTTTTTCTGTTTAGCAAAACTCACATTTTCAGTGATAGGATTTTTTTCCTGTTTTTCTCATTTCAAAAAAATGTCATGATCTTTCACCAAAATAGCACCCGAGGGGGGGGTGGGGGGTGGGAAGTCAGCAGCTTTTCGGAAATATTTAATTTTTTAAAAAGCTAAACAGTTTAATTTGGGAAAATGTGGCCACCTCTGCTCAGTACTACAGCTCACCCAGAGGCAGAATTTTACATTTGAATGCTGGGTGACCTAGAGTGAGGTGAGGGGGGAGCAAACTCTTACCTCGTTGTGTAAGGCTGCTGCTACTTTGGTGCAAGTGCCCCCAGCATAAGATAGAGCAGTAGCACAGGCTCCTTGAGTGCTACCATTCAGTGCCACTTCTGAATCAGTGCTGGGTGTCCTCCCTCATCCAACCAAGGTCTACTACTGAGCTCACTACATTGTAGGATTAGGTTTTCCTCTAGGCTAGGACAGACATTCAAAAAGCCTGAGCCTGAATTGATTCAATCTTTGCAGGTTAGTGAACCAGTTTGCAATCACACAGGCATTCCTTCTGGACTGAAGAAATGTAGGCACATGCCTGCAGTGGCTCAGGCTAGAAGCTGGGGGGCATTAGACCAGCCCTTCCTACCCTTCCCTTCTACAGTGCTGAGCTGCTGGGGGGGGGGGGGGCTTGCTTGGCCCCAGCAGAACACTCTGATTAGAGAGAAGTGTAAACCCCCACCCTGGCCTGCACCATTCCACACTTTTCCCCGTTGGCTGCTCAAGGGGTGGGAGTGTTGCCAGACACCAGCCCCGGGCTAACACTCTAAGGCAAAGGGGGGTGGGGTGTGCACTGCATGCATCTGTTGATGATACTGAGCTTTTCAATCTCCCTCTCCCTGCTTCTTCATACTGTCTGCTAACCTGACAGGGCTGCAAACCAACAGGGACCTGATAAAACCCTACTGTTTACCAGCTCATCAACAAAACAAAAGCCTCTCTCATTAGTTCAAGCTCTTTTTAAATAGCTTTTTCCAAGAAAGGAATGGAGGGACATTATCAGCTGACCTGTTGATTAACTCCGAAAAGTCCTAAGTGGACACTGTTCTGTCTGCCTTTGTCCTATCCCAGTGAAACTGAAGACACACAGACACCTCTCAGCATTAGCTAGCATACCACATGGCTAGGGTCCATGGGACTGGGGTCTGTGCTGTGGGAGATAGGAAGGAGGGAGTGGGGAATCCTTGCTTGAGCAGTGAGCAATGAGGGAAGCCAGGAAGACCTTGCTGTGCCTGCAGTCTCCCCCAGAGCTCTGACTAGTGAGGAGAGGGGAGCAGAAAGCCTAGCTCAGAGCTGCAGTGCATCTGGGATGCTGGGGGACTCTGATTTAAATTAAACCAGGAAGGGGTGTGGGACAGACATTGTATAAATTGGCTTGACCCAAATCAGTTAAATTTGATACCACATTCAACCAGGTTTATCTTAAACCAGTTTCAGCCATCTTGAAACTGGTTTATGTGCATCAATTTATGTTCTGTTACATTTTTAAACCAGTTTCAGATCACATAAACCAGTTTATGTGTAATATCTGTTCCTAGCCCCTATGGCTGTTCATGAGTGGATATTTCTGAAAGGGTGGTGCCATGGAGCAGGACAATGGATGGAGTTTCTAGTTAATAAACCAACAAAGTCTGTTTATAATATTCAGAATGTAAGGACTATGTGAGTCTACCTCTCTGAAGTTGCCATTCCTTTGTTGCTGTGTTTAAGACTTGCAAATCCCTCTGCCTACTTCATCATGGATGGATAAAGGAAATTGAAACTTGCTAAGTCTATTGCAGAGGGCACATCTTGTATTTTGATTACTAAACTATTCCTTGTGCTTCAGAGAGTTACTTTTTTTGGTAATGGACATGGAATAAATTATTTAAATATTATTCTATTAAAATAAATAGAATTAAGACTTCTGTAAGTATGTATGAGTCAGAAAGTAATTACAGACAAAAGTTATATACCTACAGTGTATACTGTGATTTACCTTCTCAGTTTCTCCAGCTTTTATATTTCCCATCTATTGTGTTTCAATAAGCTTTTTTTTTTTTTGTACAAGGCTATAAGCAAAATAAGACCATCACTTGGCTGCTCACTATATATGTGTGTTAATTTGACCAGTTGTTGAAATGCCAAAATTCAATATCTGATTTTACTTAAAATGCACCAAATACAATCTTTCTTACATTTTCCTGGCCATTAAGGCTTAAGAAATATTTGGCACATTAGCATTTTTATATATCAAAATAAAAACAAAAGATTTTTTTTATCTTAATTGATGTTTAATTCTCAAAACTTTCCTTCCAGGATGATTCCTTATTTTCTTTATTCATAGCAAGCAGTCCCAGAATACAGAGTGAAGGTTTATTCCTATTTTTCCACATATCTAAATGCCCTCAGTGGGGGCAATCCATGCCCAGTCGGGACAATGTGACAGGCTGCTATCTTGCCATGAATATTTACATCACTATGACTACAGTAAAATAAAAGATTAAGTCTCATATTCCTATTTCTTAAACACTCAAAAAATACTTATAGATTAATTTTAATGCACATATTTTTTCCATTTGAATACATCGTGATTAAAAGTTCATGACCTTGCTTATATTATGCAATTTGAGAAATAGCCAACAATGTTCATGGTGATTAAATATTCCACTTTGTAATTATTTTGTAACTTTTGTTCTGCTCTTTGCTCACTCCAAAAATTATCATAAAATTTTGAAAGATGTCCTCAGTGCAGAATATGTCCATAAAATATTAAATATTCAATTTTCTTCTATCATGGCTTGAAAAATTCATAATTACATGATGATCCACATAATAACTCATTCTGAAAAGTCATATATGGCACTCCCCCTGTGACTGAGTTAATAATTTACTGCTGTGTGGGATTTTCACTCTGCACTGTTAGTCTTGGGAACATTTATTAAGCAAATGTTCATTTGCAAAGATCAGAATGTGAATGAAGAGGGTAAGAATTTAATGAGGAGTGACAGACAGGTGAACTGATTCCATATAGTTCTTTACTACAAGAGAAAGCAGATAGCTTTATCTTTCATAGCCTCGATAGACACATGAAATGAAATATAGAAGACAGAGGGCAAAAGGAAAAAAAAAAGCTACTTTCCTAGAAGGGCCAATGGAAGGATAAATCAGTGGAAGTCATGAACACAATTCAGAACAGTTGAAATGGCTGTTCATATTGTGAACCTTTTGGACTTATACAGCAAAAATGTTCAGACTTTTTATTTTAAGACCTTTGCATATATTTGGAGAGTGAGTTTTATTTTTTTTTTAAAGCTTCAAATCCAGGAACACGGCACAAGATTATCTGAGAGCAGTACATTGCTGGAGTAACAGGACATGAAAAAGATTCTTTGCATGTAAAACTTTAAACTGCATTTTGTGTTTGTGACTTATATGTTAAGGGAATGCTTAAAAAACAATAGAAAAAAAGGACAAGTAGCATAATAAATTCTAAACATGTTTTCCATTGTCAATAATAGGCTTTGTGATGGGCTTTCCACAAAACTACAGCATTTGTGGATATAATCCTATCAGCTGTAAGTAACATAGTATTGGATCTGGTCATTTTTTGACAGGGAGACTTAGAAAAGACTCAACACTGTACAAAGATGATATTAGTAATTCAGGGCTCAGGTCGCAAAGATCTGGATCACTCTGGTCTTGATTTAGCAAAGCACTTAAGCATGTATTCAGGTCCCATAAACTACTCTCACTCTTAGGTGTAAGCACATTTTAAGTTCTTTCCCAGTTACAACATCTAGCAGGACAGGACAGGACAGGCTTTCAACCAATTGTTTAATATATATATAATAATTAAACCATTTATATATATATATATATATATATATATATGTGTGTGTGTGTGTGTGTGTGTGTGTGTATGTATGTATGTATGTATCTTCTTGGGAACATTTATTAAGCAAATGTTCATTTGCAAAGATCAGAATGTGAATGAAGAGGGTAAGAATTTAATGAGGAGTGACAGACAGGTGAACTGATTCCATATAGTTCTTTACTACAAGAGAAAGCAGATAGCTTTATCTTTCATAGCCTCGATAGACACATGAAATGAAATATAGAAGACAGAGGGCAAAAGGAAAAAAAAAAGCTACTTTCCTAGAAGGGCCAATGGAAGGATAAATCAGTGGAAGTCATGAACACAATTCAGAACAGTTGAAATGGCTGTTCATATTGTGAACCTTTTGGACTTATACAGCAAAAATGTTCAGACTTTTTATTTTAAGACCTTTGCATATATTTGGAGAGTGAGTTTTATTTTTTTTTTAAAGCTTCAAATCCAGGAACACGGCACAAGATTATCTGAGAGCAGTACATTGCTGGAGTAACAGGACATGAAAAAGATTCTTTGCATGTAAAACTTTAAACTGCATTTTGTGTTTGTGACTTATATGTTAAGGGAATGCTTAAAAAACAATAGAAAAAAAGGACAAGTAGCATAATAAATTCTAAACATGTTTTCCATTGTCAATAATAGGCTTTGTGATGGGCTTTCCACAAAACTACAGCATTTGTGGATATAATCCTATCAGCTGTAAGTAACATAGTATTGGATCTGGTCATTTTTTGACAGGGAGACTTAGAAAAGACTCAACACTGTACAAAGATGATATTAGTAATTCAGGGCTCAGGTCGCAAAGATCTGGATCACTCTGGTCTTGATTTAGCAAAGCACTTAAGCATGTATTCAGGTCCCATAAACTACTCTCACTCTTAGGTGTAAGCACATTTTAAGTTCTTTCCCAGTTACAACATCTAGCAGGACAGGACAGGACAGGCTTTCAACCAATTGTTTAATATATATATAATAATTAAACCATTTATATATATATATATATATATATATATATGTGTGTGTGTGTGTGTGTGTGTGTGTGTATGTATGTATGTATGTATCTATCTATATATATGTATAGATATAGATATATATGGTTTGTAATCATTATGCTCAGGGCCTGTGTTGGGCTTTTATGCTTCCTTCAAGTGAGATCAAACAGCATGGTTCTGATTGGTAAGATTTTATAAACTTCCTGTTCTGCTCTCTTTAAAAATAAAAATATTTGTCCTTCAACAGAACTGGTCAAAACTTGTTCAGTTTTCCACAAATCCAAGCTTTGGAAACTGGAGTGGAAAGGGGAGGACATTTTTGAAATTTATCACAAATAGAAAACCTAAAAGTTCAGTTTTGGAGAATTTTCCACTTTGGAATGTTGACATTTTTCTTCTGAACTGTATTCTAGTTTATTGTTTTTTCAAATTTATTTTTGATATAGTGTCCAAATTTCTTTATAACACAAAGTAAATTTAGAAAAGTTAGGATGCTTCAAAAAACATGAAGGAACACTTGCCTTTTTAATTTGCAAATAAATTAAAACATTTCAGAAGATATGTTTTTTATATATGTGAGTAGCAGTAATGACATTATATGCATTACTGCCACTGATATGTAATGGAATAATGTAAAAATAACAGAAATATATAAAAACAAAAAACATCCATAAAATAAGCTACAATTTGAAAATGAAATGAACCCCCCCTCCAAAAAAAACAATAGTTTTTATTTCCATTATTTTCTACAAAAACTTTCTGATGTTTTCTATAAAATGTTCCAATGTATGTATACAGTGGATGAATAAAGTGAGGATTACTTACATCAGATGATCAGTGCAGGTAGTGGAGGCATCTAAGAAAGTACAAGAGAGAAGACTGGCATGCTATGGGCATGTTCAAAGAAGTCTGGAAGAATATGTGGGAAAAGAAGTTACCAGAATGGCACTACCAGGAAGAAGGGGGAGAGGAAGACTAAAGGTGAGATGGAGAGATTATACTGGAGAGGGACAGGAGAGAGGAGGAGTTGATAGAAGAAGAAGTATATGACTGATACTGATGGAGAGCTGAGATCTGCAACAGCAAACCCATTTAGATGAGACAAGTGAGGGAAGAAGAAGAAGATGTTCTATAAAATGTTTCACTGAAGTTTCCAGTTGTTTTAAATTCCCATTTTGATTCTGACAAACCAGCATTTATTAGGCCTGTGCAAAGCTTCAGATGCTGATTTGATTCAGAGGAGATTAAGCCCAATTCAGTGGCTGAATCTCCAAAACCAAATTGAATCAGAAGACCAAGTAAAAGGTCTGAATTGATTCAAAGCTCTCTGAACAGATTCAGAATAGATTCAGAGAGCTTCAGTGATTTGGGCAGACCCTGCTTGCTTCAGTAGGGAGCTGGAGCTGGACTCCAAGCTGGTAAGTAGGGGGTGAGGGAGGGGGAGCTGGAGGAAGGGGGAGAGGACCATGGAGGGACCCCTGCCAGGCCCCATCCTCTGCCTGCTCCCCCAGTCCCCCTGAGTGCCCCCTGGCCCCCACAAGCTCTCCCAGCCCCCTCCCCCAGGGCTGCCCTGCCCGCCCCAGCTCCCAACCCTTAAAAATAAAAGGCCCCACTCACCAGCTGCTGTAGGAGCCTTGGGGCTTCTGGGGGCTCGTGGCAGAGCCCCTGACACAGCGTGGGGCAGTAGGGGCAGCGGAGATCACCCCCTCTGCCTGGCAGCAGTTGGTGAATGGGTATTTTTTTTTAAATGGCTGGGAGCTGGGGCAGGCGAGGCAGCCATGGGTGGGGCTGGGAGAGTGGGTGGGGATTGGGGGGCTCATGGAAGAGCCCATGTGGTGTGGGACAGCGTGGGGCAGTGGGGATTGCCCCCCACCCCCTCCTGGCAGCAGCTGGTGAGTAGGGTTTTTTTTTTAAAGAGCTGGAAGCTGGGAGAGCTGGCAGGGCAGCCATTGACAGAAGGTGGGGGATGGGGCCGATTCGGCGATTCAGCCAATTCAGCTGCAGCCAAATCTCTGAATCAGATTCGGCTGAATCAATTAGGGACAGTGATTCAAATCACCACATCGAATCATTATCCCCCGAATTGGCTGAATCCAAATCCAAAATGAATACTAGCCACAGGTCTAGCATTTGTTGTTCAAAATTTAATGACAAAATAATTGACTGGCTCAAGTTTCAAGTACATACTGCTTAGTGACTAAGTTATTTCAAAACAATTACAATATTCTTCATTTCCTTTCAAAATTGTTCTTATAAGGACATTTTATGCTGCTTAAATCCATTTGAAATGGAGAAAGTGTGGCTATGCCATGCGGAAAGACATGAAAAAGGTGAATCAGATGATTTCTGGAGTTCAGTTGAGAAGGGTACAAGGGTGGTAAAATAATGAAAAGATAGTTTTAAATTGGTGGGATGTTCAACAATTGGGATGCATTCAGAGAAAGAGGATTTATCTTAATGAATAGATACAACATGAGAAACTTGGGCACCAGCCAGCTGACATTGAGGCTGGCATGACTTCAGGGAAAGCTTTAAGCTAAAAAGTAGGGAGGAAAAGTTGGGAGAGATTTATGCAGTATTCGGTCATAGCTCCAATACAAAAGATAAATATTTTCAATAAGGATGATGACATGGACTGTGAAGACAAAAGTCGGATGGATAATAAGGTTAATAAGGTGTGGGAATGATGAAGGTGCGGTTTTTATTTTGCAATAATGACCCTTTTTTATATGGAGTATTTGTGTTGCTGTGATGTATAAGAAAGGTTATAGTGAATGTTCTTGTATACAGTAGACCCCTTTTGGAGAAATGTGGATTATATGGATGCCTACAGTCACAAGGTAAGAGAGAATATTACTGGTGATCTTCAACAGGAATGGGAATTGGAATGACCTTTATTTAATATTTTCTCTAATGATTTTGACATGCTGAGGAAATTTTCTGATCACAGTAAGTTGAGAGGCACTGTCAACAAAGAGGAAGATAGGAATATCACATAGAATAATTGAATGACCTGGTGAAATAGAAGTGAGATTTAATTTAATTGATTTTTTGTAATTTAATACAAGATTATGAAAACAAGCTCTTAGATTTAGACACTAATGACACTAACTACAAGAATTTCTGCTATAAAGTAGGGACTTGGTAGTTGAAAATGAAAAAGGAGGAGAAAGACCAGTGTATTTCAATTAATCATGTGATAACCAGGGATCCTGGTTTTCTTTGATTAAAAAAAAATCTCCAATTTTCAGTTTAAAAAAGTAACCCCAAATCCACATTTTTCTGGGATTTAAATGAAACACCACTAATATAGATAGATCTACTTATATAGATATAGATCTATCTATATTAGTGGTGTTTCATTTTAATCACAAAAAATGTGGATTTGGGGTTACTTTTTTTAATTGAAAATTGGGGATATTTTTAAATTAGAGAAAACCAGGATCCCTGTTGATAACTATGGTCTCCCAATGTGATGAAGACATGAAAAAGGTAAATTCAACCCTAGGATATATTACTTCCATTGTACAAAGTAGCAGTGAGATCTTATTTAAAATATTTGGTATGTGTACCAAATAGCACAATGCATTGAGATGCAATTTACGTATTGCTGAGAAGCAAGATATATTAGCCCCAGAAGAATACTGTACTAATACACTTCTGGTGCCCAAGGCTGTCACAACCCAAGGGTGTGATTTTTGTTTTGTGAGTGCTTCGGCACTGCTAAATTGTTCCCGCTAAATTGCAGCTTCTTTGCACGGTGGAGTTTTCTGCTGCAGAGGAGAACACCGGTGCAAAAGAATTCCCGCCACCAGTAGCTTTCTTTGCAGTGTGCATTTCTTCTTTGCAGCATGGAAATGCACGTTGCAAGGAGTTCCCACCATTTGTATGATAATTCGTGCCCCACTATTGGTCAGTTCTAAATTATTCCTACGTGGCAGCTAGCGATTGGCTTGCTAGCCGTATAAGAGGCTTGAGTGGTTTCCGCCCAAGTCGGAGAACTTTGAGCACACTGCAAAGTGCCTCTAAGGAGATTTGACTTGCGGCTGCTGATCGATAGACTGATCACCTATCGATTCTTCTCCCTGTCGCCGCCTAATCCCTCGACGTACCCTTCCCTGTGCGCAAAAGTTCCATGGAGCCTAGCAAACTCCGTGTGAGTGAATTGTGAGTGAATAAAAGGATCCACGGAGCCTTGACAACTCCGTGGGAGTGATCCGAATATTGTCTGAGTCCTCAAATGAGGATTTAAGCAGAGCTGTACCTGGGAAACTGTCCAGCCTACACCTCGACCATCTTTGGTGTAAGTAAACAATCTTGAATCAACCATTACGCGTCCGTGACTAATTCTAGCGTGTCGCCTGTTTTCTCCGATCCAGCGTGCCTGGGCTGCTGGCCACAGCCCACGCGGAGCACAAAAAGGACCCGGATCGCTCCCGGCCCGCACATGGCGACGAGGATGGGATCAGGAGAAAACACGCTAGAGCTAGAATTAGTTAAGAACTGCCCTTGGCACGGTGAAAAACGCCAAGTGAAAAGTTTTGAGGAGCTGGAGACGCATATCGCTTATCACCAGGCGGGCAGAATGGGTGAGAGATTTGTCAGCGGACGCCTTTCACTGAAGGGAGAAGAGGGAGCCTCCGAAGACGGAGCCCCGAGAGAGAGAGAAGTGTATTTGCTCCCTGCGGCGTTCGGGTGTATAATGAGTGATGAGCGGGTCCTGTTCAGGCCCCTCGATACTGTGTCCCTCGCCAGAGTCAACCCGGCGGGCGCAGTGAACCCGA